>NW_026697501.1:0-34455 GCF_030435755.1 Ochotona princeps | reverse complement strand
TGTGGTTCTTGTGGGAGAACAACTCCATTTGGCTCACTAACTTCACACACCATCAGGCTTCCAAGCAGCTCTCAAGGAAACTCAGTTTTCACACTCTATGCTTAGTGCCCTTTGAGTGCATTATCTAGGAATGAACCTGGTAGAGCATCCCACACAAACGAATGCTCCACATGCGGGTTTCACATGCCACCAACTCCACATTTTCACACAACTTCAGCGCCACAGCCATTTTCAGATAGCCCTCAATGCAAAGGCTCTAGACGCAAATATTGGTGTGAGAGCTAATTCAATCAAGGAAACACTGCATGTTGGTGAAGGGCATATTGAAGAAGGATCAGCCGAGTGGTTCTTGTGGGAGAACAACTCCATTTGGCTCACTAACTTCACACACCATCAGGCTTCCAAGCAGCTCTCAAGGAAACTCAGTTTTCACACTCTATGCTTAGTGCCCTTTGAGTGCATTATCTAGGAAAGAACCTGGTAGAGCATCCCACACAAACGAATGCTCCACATGCGGGTTTCACATGCCACCAACTCCACATTCTCAGGCAACTTCAGTGCCACAGCCATTTTCAGATAGCCCTCAATGCAAAGGCTCTAGACGCAAATATTGGTGTGAGAGCTAATTCAATCAAGGAAACACTGCATGTTGGTGAAGGGCATATTGAAGAAGGATCAGCGGAGTGGTTCTTGTGGGAGAACAACTCTATTTGGCTCACTAACTTCACACACCATCAGGCTTCCTAGCAGCTCTCAAGGAAACTCAGTTTTCACACTCTATGCTTAGTGCCCTTTGAGTGCATTATCTAGGAATGAACCTGGTAGAGCATCCCACACAAACGAATGCTCCACATGCGGGTTTCACATGCCACCAACTCCACATTTTCACACAACTTCAGCGCCACAGCCGTTTTCAGATAGCCCTCAATGCAAAGGCTCTAGACGCAAATATTGGTGTGAGAGCTAATTCAATCAAGGAAACACTGCATGTTGGTGAAGGGCATATTGAAGAAGGATCAGCCGAGTGGTTCTTGTGGGAGAACAACTCTATTTGGCTCACTAACTTCACACACCATCAGGCTTCCTAGCAGCTCTCAAGGAAACTCAGTTTTCACACTCTATGCTTAGTGCCCTTTGAGTGCATTATCTAGGAATGAACCTGGTAGAGCATCCCACACAAACGAATGCTCCACATGCGGGTTTCACATGCCACCAACTCCACATTTTCAAGCAACTTCTGCGCCACAGCTTTTTTTAGATAGCCCTCAATGCAAAGGCTCTAGACGCAAATATTGGTGTGAGAGCTAATTCAATCAAGGAAACACTGCATGTTGGTGAAGGGCATATTGAAGAAGGATCAGCCGAGTGGTTCTTGTGGGAGAACAACTCCATTTGGCTCACTAACTTCACACACCATCAGGCTTCCAAGCAGCTCTCAAGGAAACTCAGTTTTCACACTCTATGATTAGTGCCCTTTGAGTGCATTATCTAGGAATGAACCTTTTAGAGCATCCCACACAAACGAATGCTCCACATGCGGGTTTCAAATGCCACCAACTCCACATTCACAGGCAACTTCAGCGCCACAGCCGTTTTCAGATAGCCCTCAATGCAAAGGCTCTAGACGCAAATATTGGTGTGAGAGCTAATTCAATCAAGGAAACACTGCATGTTGGTGAAGGGGCATATTGAAGAAGGATCAGCCGAGTGGTTCTTGTGGGAGAACAACTCCATTTGGCTCACTAACTTCACACACCATCAGGCTTCCAAGCAGCTCTCAGGAAACTCAGTTTTCACACTCTATGCTTAGTGCCCTTTGTGTGCCTTAGATTGAAATGAAGCTTTTTGAGCATCCCACACAAACGAATGCTCCACATGCGGGTTTCACATGCCACCAACTCCACATTCTCAGGCAACTTCAGCGCCACAGCCATTTTCAGATAGCCCTCAATGCAAAGGCTCTAGACGCAAATATTGGTGTGAGAGCTAATTCAATCAAGGAAACACTGCATGTTGGTGAAGGGCATATTGAAGAAGGATCAGCCGAGTGGTTCTTGTGGGAGAACAACTCCATTTGGCTCACTAACTTCACACACCATCAGGCTTCCAAGCAGCTCTCAAGGAAACTCAGTTTTCACACTCTATGCTTAGTGCCCTTTGACTATGACTGAAATGAAGCTTGGTGAGCATCCCACACAAACGAATGCTCCACATGCGGGTTTCACATGCCACCAACTCCACATTCACAGCCAACTTCAGTGCCACAGCCGCTTTCAGATAGCCCTCAATGCAAAGGCTCTAGACGCAAATATTGGTGTGAGAGCTAATTCAATCAAGGAAACACTGCATGTTGGTGAAGGGCATATTGAAGAAGGATCAGCCGAGTGGTTCTTGTGGGAGAACAACTCCATTTGGCTCACTAACTTCACACACCATCAGGCTTCCAAGCAGCTCTCAGAAAACTCAGTTTTCACACTCTATGATTAGTGCCCTTTGTGTGCCTTGGATTGAAATGAAGCTTGGTGAGCATCCCACACAAACCAATGCTCCACATGCGGGTTTCACATGCCACCAACTCCACATTCACAGGCAACTTCAGGGCCACATCCGCTTTCAGATAGCCCTCAAGGCAAGGGCTCTAGACGCAAATATTGGTGTGAGAGCTAATTCAATCAAGGAAACACTGCATGTTGGTGAAGGGCATATTGAAGAAGGATCGGCCGAGTGGTTCTTGTGGGAGAACAACTCTATTTGGCTCACTAACTTCACACACCATCACGCTTCCAAGCAGCTCTCAAGGAAACTCAGTTTTCACACTCTATGCTTAGTGCCCTTTGAGTGCATTATCTAGGAATGAACCTGGTAGAGCATCCCACACAAACGAATGCTCCACATGCGGGTTTCACATGCCACCAACTCCACATTCACAGGCAACTTCAGCGCCACAGCCGTTTTCAGATAGCCCTCAATGCAAAGGCTCTAGACGCAAATATTGGTGTGAGAGCTAATTCAATCAAGGAAACACTGCATGTTGGTGAAGGGCATATTGAAGAAGGATCAGCCGAGTGGTTCTTGTGGGAGAACAACTCCATTTGGCTCACTAACTTCACACACCATCAGGCTTCCAAGCAGCTCTCCCCCCCACCCACAGGAAACTCAGTTTTCACACTCTATGCTTAGTGCCCTTTGAGTGCATTATCTAGGAATGAACCTGGTAGAGCATCCTACACAAACCAATGCTCCACATGCGGGTTTCACATGCCACCAACTCCACATTCTCAGGCAACTTCAGTGCCACAGCCATTTTCAGATAGCCCTCAATGCAAAGGCTCTAGACGCAAATATTGGTGTGAGAGCTAATTCAATCAAGGAAACACTGCATGTTGGTGAAGGGCATATTGAAGAAGGATCAGCCGAGTGGTTCTTGTGGGAGAACAACTCTATTTGGCTCACTAACTTCACACACCATCAGGCTTCCAAGCAGCTCTCAAGGAAACTCAGTTTTCACACTCTATGATTAGTGCCCTTTGAGTGAATTATCTAGGAATGAACCTGGTAGAGCATCCCACACAAACGAATGCTCCACATGCGGGTTTCACATGCCACCAACTCCACATTCACAGGCAACTACAGCGCCACAGCCGTTTTCAGATAGCCCTCAATGCAAAGGCTCTAGACGCAAATATTGGTGTGAGAGCTAATTCAATCAAGGAAACACTGCATGTTGGTGAAGGGAATATTGAAGAAGGATCAGCCGAGTGGTTCTTGTGGGAGAACAACTCCATTTGGCTCACTAACTTCACACACCATCAGGCTTCCAAGCAGCTCTCAAGGAAACTTCCCACAGTTTTCACACTCTATACTTAGTGCCCTTTGTGTGCCTAGGACTGAAATGAAGTTTGGTTAGCATCCCACACAAACGAATGCTCCACATGCGGGTTTCACATGCCACCAACTCCACATTCACAGGCAACTTCAGCGCCACAGCCGTTTTCAGATAGCCCTCAATGCAAAGGCTCTAGACGCAAATATTGGTGTGAGAGCTAATTCAATCAAGGAAACACTGCATGTTGGTGAAGGGCATATTGAAGAAGGATCAGCCGAGTGGTTCTTGTGGGAGAACAACTCCATTTGGCTCACTAACTTCACACACCATCAGGCTTCCAAGCAGCTCTCAGGAAACTCAGTTTTCACACTCTATGCTTAGTGCCCTTTGTGTGCCTTAGATTGAAATGAAGCTTTTTGAGCATCCCACACAAACGAATGCTCCACATGCGGGTTTCACATGCCACCAACTCCACATTCTCAGGCAACTTCAGCGCCACAGCCATTTTCAGATAGCCCTCAATGCAAAGGCTCTAGACGCAAATATTGGTGTGAGAGCTAATTCAATCAAGGAAACACTGCATGTTGGTGAAGGGCATATTGAAGAAGGATCAGCCGAGTGGTTCTTGTGGGAGAACAACTCCATTTGGCTCACTAACTTCACACACCATCAGGCTTCCAAGCAGCTCTCAAGGAAACTCAGTTTTCACACTCTATGCTTAGTGCCCTTTGACTATGACTGAAATGAAGCTTGGTGAGCATCCCACACAAACGAATGCTCCACATGCGGGTTTCACATGCCACCAACTCCACATTCACAGCCAACTTCAGTGCCACAGCCGCTTTCAGATAGCCCTCAATGCAAAGGCTCTAGACGCAAATATTGGTGTGAGAGCTAATTCAATCAAGGAAACACTGCATGTTGGTGAAGGGCATATTGAAGAAGGATCAACCAAGTGGTTCTTGTGCGAGAACAACTCCATTTGGCTCACTAACTTCACACACCATCAGGCTTCCAAGCAGCTCTCAAGGAAACTCAGTTTTCACACTCTATGCTTAGTGCCCTTTGAGTGCCTATGACTGAAATGAAGCTTGGTGAGCATCCCACACAAACGAATGCTCCACATGCGGGTTTCACATGCCACCAACTCCACATTCACAGGCAACTTCAGCGCCACAGCCGTTTTCAGATAGCCCTCAATGCAAAGGCTCTAGACGCAAATATTGGTGTGAGAGCTAATTCAATCAAGGAAACAGTGCATGTTGGTGAAGAGCATATTGAAGAAGGATCAGCCGAGTGGTTCTTGTGGGAGAACAACTCCATTTGGCTCACTAACTTCACACACCATCAGGCTTCCAAGCAGCTCTCAAGGAAACTCAGTTTTCACACTCTATGATTAGTGCCCTTTGAGTGCCTACTGAAATGAAGCTTGGTGAGCATCCCACACAAACGAATGCTCCACATGCGGGTTCCACATGCCACCAACTCCACATTCTCAGGCAACTTCAGCGCCACAGGTGTTTTCAGATAGCCCTCAATGCAAAGGCTCTAGACGCAAATATTGGTGTGAGAGCTAATTCAATCAAGGAAACACTGCATGTTGGTGAAGGGCATATTGAAGAAGGATCAGCCGAGTGGTTCTTGTGGAGAACAACTCTATTTGGCTCACTAACTTCACACACCATCAGGCTTCCTAGCAGCTCTCAAGGAAACTCAGTTTTCACACTCTATGCTTAGTGCCCTTTGAGTGCATATCTAGGAATGAACCTGGTAGAGCATCCCACACAAACGAATGCTCCACATGCGGGTTTCACATGCCACCAACTCCACATTTTCAAGCAACTTCTGCGACACAGGTTTTTTTAGATAGCCCTCAATGCAAAGGCTCTAGACGCAAATATTGGTGTGAGAGCTAATTCAATCAAGGAAACACTGCATGTTGGTGAAGGGCATATTGAAGAAGGATCAGCCGAGTGGTTCTTGTGGGAGAACAACTCCATTTGGCTCATAACTAACTTCACACACCATCAGGCTTCCAAGCAGCTCTCAAGGAAACTCAGTTTTCACACTCTATGATTAGTGCCCTTTGAGTGCATTATCTAGGAATGAACCTTTTAGAGCATCCCACACAAACGAATGCTCCACATGCGGGTTTCAAATGCCACCAACTCCACATTCACAGGCAACTTCAGCGCCACAGCCGTTTTCAGATAGCCCTCAATGCAAAGGCTCTAGACGCAAATATTGGTGTGAGAGCTAATTCAATCAAGGAAACACTGCATGTTGGTGAAGGGCATATTGAAGAAGGATCAGCCGAGTGGTTCTTGTGGGAGAACAACTCCATTTGGCTCACTAACTTCACACACCATCAGGCTTCCAAGCAGCTCTCAGGAAACTCAGTTTTCACACTCTATGCTTAGTGCCCTTTGTGTGCCTTAGATTGAAATGAAGCTTTTTGAGCATCCCACACAAACGAATGCTCCACATGCGGGTTTCACATGCCACCAACTCCACATTCTCAGGCAACTTCAGCGCCACAGCCATTTTCAGATAGCCCTCAATGCAAAGGCTCTAGACGCAAATATTGGTGTGAGAGCTAATTCAATCAAGGAAACACTGCATGTTGGTGAAGGGCATATTGAAGAAGGATCAGCCGAGTGGTTCTTGTGGGAGAACAACTCCATTTGGCTCACTAACTTCACACACCATCAGGCTTCCAAGCAGCTCTCAAGGAAACTCAGTTTTCACACTCTATGCTTAGTGCCCTTTGAGTGCATTATCTAGGAGTGAACCTTTTAGAGCATCCCACACAAACGAATGCTCCAAATGCGGGTTTCACATGCCACCAACTCCACATTCACAGGCAACTTCAGCGCCACAGCCGCTTTCAGATAGCCCTCAATGCAAGGGCTCTAGACGCAAATATTGGTGTGAGAGCTAATTCAATCAAGGAAACACTGCATGTTGGTGAAGGGCATATTGAAGAAGGATCAGCCGAGTGGTTCTTGTTGGGAGAACAACTCCATTTGGCTCACTAACTTCACACACCATCAGGCTTCCAAGCAGCTCTCAAGGAAACTCAGTTTTCACACTCTATGCTTAGTGCCCTTTGAGTGCCTATGACTGAAATGAAGCTTGGTGAGCATCCCCCACACAAACGAATGCTCCACATGCGGGTTTCACATGCCACCAACTCCACATTCACAGGCAACTTCAGCGCCACAGCCGTTTTCAGATAGCCCTCAATGCAAAGGCTCTAGACGCAAATATTGGTGTGAGAGCTAATTCAATCAAGGAACCACTGCATGTTGGTGAAGGGCATATTGAAGAAGGATCAGCCGAGTGGTTCTTGTGGGAGAACAACTCCATTTGGCTCACTAACTTCACACACCATCAGGCTTCCAAGCAGCTCTCAAGAAAACTCAGTTTTCACACTCTATGCTTAGTGCCCTTTGAGTGCCTAGGACTGAAATGAAGCTTGGTGAGCATCCCACACAAACGAATGCTCCACATGCGGGTTTCACATGCCACCAACTCCACATTCAAAGACAACTTCAGTGCCACAGCCGCTTTCAGATAGCCCTCAATGCAAAGGCTCTAGACGCAAATATTGGTGTGAGAGCTAATTCAATCAAGGAAACACTGCATGTTGGTGAAGGGCATATTGAAGAAGGATCAACCAAGTGGTCCTTGTGGGAGAACAACTCCATTTGGCTCACTAACTTCACACACCATCAGGCTTCCAAGCAGCTCTCAAGAAAACTCAGTTTTCACACTCTATGCTTAGTGCCCTTTGACTATGACTGAAATGAAGCTTGGTGAGCATCCCACACAAACGAATGCTCCACATGCGGGTTTCACATGCCACCAACTCCACATTCTCAGGCAACTTCAGTGCCACAGGTGTTTTCAGATAGCCCTCAATGCAAAGGCTCTAGACGCAAATATTGGTGTGAGAGCTAATTCAATCAAGGAAACACTGCATGTTGGTGAAGGGCATATTGAAGAAGGATCAACCAAGTGGTTCTTGTGGGAGAACAACTCCATTTGGCTCACTAACTTCACACACCATCAGGCTTCCAAGCAGCTCTCAAGGAAACTCAGTTTTCACACTCTATGCTTAGTGCCCTTTGAGTGCATTATCTAGGAATGAATCTAGTAGAGCATCCCACACAAACGAATGCTCCACATGCGGGTTTCACATGCCACCAACTCCACATTCACAGGCAACTTCAGCGCCACAGCCGTTTTCAGATAGCCCTCAATGCAAAGGCTCTAGACGCAAATATTGGTGTGAGAGCTAATTCAATCAAGGAAACACTGCATGTTGGTGAAGGGCATATTGAAGAAGGATCAGCCGAGTGGTCCTTGTGCGAGAACAACTCCATTTGGCTCACTAACTTCACACACCATCAGGCTTCCAAGCAGCTCTCAAGAAAACTCAGTTTTCACACTCTATGCTTAGTGCCCTTTGAGTGACTAGGACTGAAATGAAGCTTGGTGAGCATCCCACACAAACGAATGCTCCACATGCGGGTTTCACATGCCACCAACTCCTCATTCACAGGCAACTTCAGTGCCACAGGTGTTTTCAGATAGCCCTCAATGCAAAGGCTCTAGACGCAAATATTGGTGTGAGAGCTAATTCAATCAAGGAAACACTGCATGTTGGTGAAGGGCATATTGAAGAAGGATCAACCAAGTGGTCCTTGTGCGAGAACAACTTCATTTGGCTCACTAACTTCACACACCATCAGGCTTCCAAGCAGCTCTCAAGGAAACTCAGTTTTCACACTCTATGCTTAGTGCCCTTTGAGTGCATTATCTAGGAATGAATCTAGTAGAGCATCCCACACAAACGAATGCTCCACATGCGGGTTTCACATGCCACCAACTCCACATTCACAGGCAACTTCAGCGCCACAGCCGTTTTCAGATAGCCCTCAATGCAAAGGCTCTAGACGCAAATATTGGTGTGAGAGCTAATTCAATCAAGGAAACACTGCATGTTGGTGAAGGGCATATTGAAGAAGGATCAGCCGAGTGGTTCTTGTGGGAGAACAACTGCATTTGGCTCACTAACTTCACACACCATCAGGCTTCCAAGCAGCTCTCAAGGAAACTCAGTTTTCACACTCTATGCTTAGTGCCCTTTGAGTGCCTAGGACTGAAATGAAGCTTGGTGAGCATCCCACACAAACGAATGCTCCACATGCGGGTTTCACATGCCACCAACTCCACATTCACAGGCAACTTCAGTGCCACAGCCGCTTTCAGATAGCCCTCAATGCAAAGGCTCTAGACGCAAATATTGGTGTGAGAGCTAATTCAATCAAGGAAACACTGCATGTTGGTGAAGGGCATATTGAAGAAGGATCATCCAAGTGGTCCTTGTGCGAGAACAACTCCATTTGGCTCACTAACTTCACACACCATCAGGCTTCCAAGCAGCTCTCAAGGAAACTCAGTTTTCACACTCTATGCTTAGTGCCCTTTGAGTGCCTAGGACTGAAATGAAGCTTGGTGAGCATCCCACACAAACGAATGCTCCACATGCGGGTTCCACATGCCACCAACTCCACATTCTCAGGCAACTTCAGCGCCACAGCCATTTTCAGATAGCCCTCAATGCAAAGCCTCCAGATTTAAATATTTGTGTGAGAGCTAATTCAATCAAGGAAACACTGCATGTTGGTGAAGGGCATATTGAAGAAGAATCAGCCGAGTGGTCCTTGTGGGAGAACAACTCCATTTGGCTCACTAACTTCACACACCATCAGGCTTCCAAGCAGCTCTCAAGGAAACTCAGTTTTCACACTCTATGCTTAGTGCCCTTTGAGTGCATTATCTAGGAAAGAACCTGGTAGAGCATCCCACACAAACGAATGCTCCACATGCGGGTTTCACATGCCACCAACTCCACATTCTCAGGCAACTTCAGCGCCACAACCATTTTCAGATAGCCCTCAATGCAAAGGCTCTAGACGCAAATATTGGTGTGAGAGCTAATTCAATCAAGGAAACACTGCATGTTGGTGAAAGGCATATTGAAGAAGGATCAACGGAGTGGTTCTTGTGGGAGAACAACTCTATTTGGCTCACTAACTTCACACACCATCAGGCTTCCAAGCAGCTCTCAAGGAAACTCAGGTTTCACACTCTATGCTTAGTGCCCTTTGAGTGCATTATCTAGGAATGAACCTGGTAGAGCATCCCACACAAACGAATGCTCCACATGCGGGTTTCACATGCCACCAACTCCACATTCACAGGCAACTTCAGCGCCACAGCCGTTTTCAGATAGCCCTCAATGCAAAGGCTCTAGACGCAAATATTGGTGTGAGAGCTAATTCAATCAAGGAAACACTGCATGTTGGTGAAGGGCATATTGAAGAAGGATCAGCCGAGTGGTTCTTGTGGGAGAACAACTCCATTTGGCTCACTAACTTCACACACCATCAGGCTTCCAAGCAGCTCTCAAGGAAACTCAGTTTTCACACTCTATGCTTAGTGCCCTTTGAGTGCATTATCTAGGAATGAACCTGGTAGAGCATCCCACACAAACGAATGCTCCACATGCGGGTTTCACATGCCACCAACTCCACATTCACAGGCAACTTCAGCGCCACAGCCGTTTTCAGATAGCCCTCAATGCAAAGGCTCTAGACGCAAATATTGGTGTGAGAGCTAATTCAATCAAGGAAACACTGCATGTTGGTGAAGGGCATATTGAAGAAGGATCAGCCGAGTGGTTCTTGTGGGAGAACAACTCCATTTGGCTCACTAACTTCACACACCATCAGGCTTCCAAGCAGCTCTCAAGGAAACTCAGTTTTCACACTCTATGCTTAGTGCAATTTGAGTGCATTATCTAGGAATGAACCTGGTAGAGCATCCCACACAAACGAATGCTCCACATGCGGGTTTCACATGCCACCAACTCCACAATCACAGGCAACTTCAGCGCCACAGCCGTTTTCAGATAGCCCACAATGCAAAGGCTCTAGACGCAAATATTGGTGTGAGAGCTAATTCAATCAAGGAAACACTGCATGTTGGTGAAGGGCATATTGAAGAAGGATCAGCCGAGTGGTTCTTGTGGGAGAACAACTCCATTTGGCTCACTAACTTCACACACCATCAGGCTTCCAAGCAGCTCTCAAGGAAACTCAGTTTTCACACTCTATGCTTAGTGCCCTTTGAGTGCCTAGGACTGAAATGAAGCTTGGTGAGCATCCCACACAAACAAATGCTCCACATGCGGGTTTCACATGCCACCAACTCCACATTCACAGGCAACTTCAGCGCCACAGCCGCTTTCAGATAGCCCTCAATGCAAAGGCTCTAGACGCAAATATTGGTGTGAGAGCTAATTCAATCAAGGAAACACTGCATGTTGGTGAAGGGCATATTGAAGAAGGATCAGCCGAGTGGTTCTTGTGGGAGAACAACTCCATTTGGCTCACTAACTTCACACACCATCAGGCTTCCAAGCAGCTCTCAAGAAAACTCAGTTTTCACACTCTATGCTTAGTGCCCTTTGAGTGCCTAGGACTGAAATGAAGCTTGGTGAGCATCCCACACAAACAAATGCTCCACATGCGGGTTTCACATGCCACCAACTCCACATTCACAGGCAACTTCAGCGCCACAGCCATTTTCAGATAGCCCTCAATGCAAAGGCTCTAGACGCAAATATTGGTGTGAGAGCTAATTCAATCAAGGAAACACTGCATGTTGGTGAAGGGCATATTGAAGAAGGATCAACCAAGTTGTTCTTGTGGGAGAACAACTCTATTTGGCTCACTAACTTCACACACCATCAGGCTTCCAAGCAGCTCTCAAGGAAACTCAGTTTTCACACTCTATGCTTAGTGCCCTTTGAGTGCATTATCTAGGAATGAACCTGGTAGAGCGTCCCACACAAACGAATGCTCCACATGCGGGTTTCACATGCCACCAACTCCGCATTCACAGGCAACTTCAGCGCCACAGCCGTTTTCAGATAGCCCTCAATGCAAAGGCTCTAGACGCAAATATTGGTGTGAGAGCTAATTCAATCAAGGAAACACTGCATGTTGGTGAAGGGCATATTGAAGAAGGATCAGCCGAGTGGCTCTTGTGGGAGAACAACTCCATTTGGCTCACTAACTTCACACACCATCAGGCTTCCAAGCAGCTCTCAAGGAAACTCAGTTTTCACACTCTATGCTTAGTGCCCTTTGAGTGCATTATCTAGGAATGAATCTAGTAGAGCATCCCACACAAACGAATGCTCCACATGCGGGTTTCACATGCCACCAACTCCACATTCTCAGGCAACTTCAGTGCCACAGCCATTTTCAGATAGCCCTCAATGCAAAGCCTCCAGATGTAAATATTGGTGTGAGAGCTAATTCAATCAAGGAAACACTGCATATTGCTGAAGGGCATATTGAAGAAGAATCAGCCGAGTGGTCCTTGTGGGAGAACAACTCCATTTGGCTCACTAACTTCACACACCATCAGGCTTCCAAGCAGCTCTCAAGGAAACTCAGTTTTCACACTCTAGGCTTAGTGCCCTTTGAGTGCCTAGGACTGAAATGAATTTTGGAGAGCATCCCACACAAACGAATGCTCCACATGCGGGTTCCACATGCAACCAACTCCACATTCTCAGGCAACTTCAGTGCCACAGCCATTTTCAGATAGCCCTCAATTCAAAGGCTCTAGACGCAAATATTGGTGTGAGAGCTAATTCAATCAAGGAAACACTGCATGTTGGTGAAGGGCATATTGAAGAAGGATCAGCGGAGTGGTTCTTGTGGGAGAACAACTCCATTTGGCTCACTAACTTCACACACCATCAGGCTTCCAAGCAGCTCTCAAGGAAACTCAGTTTTCACACTCTATGCTTAGTGCCCTTTGAGTGCATTATCTAGGAATGAACCTGGTAGAGCGTCCCGCACAAACGAATGCTCCACATGCGGGTTTCACATGCCACCAACTCCACATTCACAGGCAACTTCAGCGCCACAGCCGTTTTCAGATAGCCCTCAATGCAAAGGCTCTAGACGCAAATATTGGTGTGAGAGCTAATTCAATCAAGGAAACACTGCATGTTGGTGAAGGGCATATTGAAGAAGGATCAGCCGAGTGGTTCTTGTGGGAGAACAACTCCATTTGGCTCACTAACTTCACACACCATCAGGCTTCCAAGCAGCTCTCAAGGAAACTCAGTTTTCACACTCTATGCTTAGTGCCCTTTGTGTGCCTAGGACGGAAATGAAGCTTTGTTAGCATCCCACACAAACGAATGCTCATCATGCGGGTTTCACATGCCACCAACTCCACATTTTCACACAACTTCAGCGCCACAGCCATTTTCAGATAGCCCTCAATGCAAAGGCTCTAGACGCAAATATTGGTGTGAGAGCTAATTCAATCAAGGAAACACTGCATGTTGGTGAAGGGCATATTGAAGAAGGATCAGCCGAGTGGTTCTTGTGGGAGAACAACTCCATTTGGCTCACTAACTTCACACACCATCAGGCTTCCAAGCAGCTCTCAAGGAAACTCAGTTTTCACACTCTATGCTTAGTGCCCTTTGAGTGCATTATCTAGGAATGAACCTTTTAGAGCATCCCACACAAACGAATGCTCCACATGCGGGTTTCACATGCCACCAACTCCACATTCACAGGCAACTTCAGCGCCACAGCCGTTTTCAGATAGCCCTCAATGCAAAGGCTCTAGACGCAAATATTGGTGTGAGAGCTAATTCAATCAAGGAAACACTGCATGTTGGTGAAGGGCATATTGAAGAAGGATCAGCCGAGTGGTTCTTGTGGGAGAACAACTCCATTTGGCTCACTAACTTCACACACCATCAGGCTTCCAAGCAGCTCTCAAGAAAACTCAGTTTTCACACTCTATGCTTAGTGTCCTTTGAGTGCCTAGGACTGAAATGAAGCTTGGTGAGCATCCCACACAAACGAATGCTCCACATGCGGGTTTCACATGCCACCAACTCCACATTCACAGGCAACTTCTGCGCCACAGCCGCTTTCAGATAGCCCTCAATGCAAAGGCTCTAGACGCAAATATTGGTGTGAGAGCTAATTCAATCAAGGAAACACTGCATGTTGGTGAAGGGCATATTGAAGAAGGATCAGCCGAGTGGTTCTTGTGGGAGAACAACTCCATTTGGCTCACTAACTTCACACACCATCAGGCTTCCAAGCAGCTCTCAAGAAAACTCAGTTTTCACACTCTATGCTTAGTGCCCTTTGAGTGCCTATGACTGAAATGAAGCTTGGTGAGCATCCCACACAAACGAATGCTCCACATGCGGGTTTCACATGCCACCAACTCCACATTCACAGGCAACTTCAGTGCCACAGCCGTTTTCAGATAGCCCTCAATGCAAAGGCTCTAGATGCAAATATTGGTGTGAGAGCTAATTCAATCAAGGAAACACTGCATGTTGGTGAAGGGCATATTGAAGAAGGATTAACCAAGTGGTCCTTGTGCGAGAACAACTCCATTTGGCTCACTAACTTCACACACCATCAGGCTTCCAAGCAGCTCTCAAGAAAACTCAGTTTTCACACTCTATGCTTAGTGCCCTTTGAGTGCCTATGACTGAAATGAAGCTTGGTGAGCATCCCACACAAACGCATGCTCCACATGCGGGTTTCACATGCCACCAACTCCACATTCACAGGCAACTTCAGCGCCACAGCCATTTTCAGATAGCCCTCAATGCAAAGGCTCTAGACGCAAATATTGGTGTGAGAGCTAATTCAATCAAGGAAACACTGCATGTTGGTGAAGGGCATATTGAAGAAGGATCAGCCGAGTGGTTCTTGTGGGAGAACAACTCCATTTGGCTCACTAACTTCACACACCATCAGGCTTCCAAGCAGCTCTCAAGGAAACTCAGTTTTCACACTCTATGCTTAGTGCCCTTTGAGTGCATTATCTAGGAAAGAACCTGGTAGAGCATCCCACACAAACGAATGCTCCACATGCGGGTTTCACATGCCACCAACTCCACATTCTCAGGCAACTTCAGTGCCACAGCCATTTTCAGATAGCCCTCAATGCAAAGGCTCTAGACGCAAATATTGGTGTGAGAGCTAATTCAATCAAGGAAACACTGCATGTTGGTGAAGGGCATATTGAAGAAGGATCAGCCGAGTGGTTCTTGTGGGAGAACAACTCCATTTGGCTCACTAACTTCACACACCATCAGGCTTCCAAGCAGCTCTCAAGGAAACTCAGTTTTCACACTCTATGCTTAGTGCAATTTGAGTGCATTATCTAGGAATGAACCTGGTAGAGCATCCCACACAAACGAATGCTCCACATGCGGGTTTCACATGCCACCAACTCCACAATCACAGGCAACTTCAGCGCCACAGCCGTTTTCAGATAGCCCACAATGCAAAGGCTCTAGACGCAAATATTGGTGTGAGAGCTAATTCAATCAAGGAAACACTGCATGTTGGTGAAGGGCATATTGAAGAAGGATCAGCCGAGTGGTTCTTGTGGGAGAACAACTCCATTTGGCTCACTAACTTCACACACCATCAGGCTTCCAAGCAGCTCTCAAGGAAACTCAGTTTTCACACTCTATGCTTAGTGCCCTTTGAGTGCCTAGGACTGAAATGAAGCTTGGTGAGCATCCCACACAAACAAATGCTCCACATGCGGGTTTCACATGCCACCAACTCCACATTCACAGGCAACTTCAGCGCCACAGCCGCTTTCAGATAGCCCTCAATGCAAAGGCTCTAGACGCAAATATTGGTGTGAGAGCTAATTCAATCAAGGAAACACTGCATGTTGGTGAAGGGCATATTGAAGAAGGATCAGCCGAGTGGTTCTTGTGGGAGAACAACTCCATTTGGCTCACTAACTTCACACACCATCAGGCTTCCAAGCAGCTCTCAAGAAAACTCAGTTTTCACACTCTATGCTTAGTGCCCTTTGAGTGCCTAGGACTGAAATGAAGCTTGGTGAGCATCCCACACAAACAAATGCTCCACATGCGGGTTTCACATGCCACCAACTCCACATTCACAGGCAACTTCAGCGCCACAGCCATTTTCAGATAGCCCTCAATGCAAAGGCTCTAGACGCAAATATTGGTGTGAGAGCTAATTCAATCAAGGAAACACTGCATGTTGGTGAAGGGCATATTGAAGAAGGATCAACCAAGTTGTTCTTGTGGGAGAACAACTCTATTTGGCTCACTAACTTCACACACCATCAGGCTTCCAAGCAGCTCTCAAGGAAACTCAGTTTTCACACTCTATGCTTAGTGCCCTTTGAGTGCATTATCTAGGAATGAACCTGGTAGAGCGTCCCACACAAACGAATGCTCCACATGCGGGTTTCACATGCCACCAACTCCACATTCACAGGCAACTTCAGCGCCACAGCCGTTTTCAGATAGCCCTCAATGCAAAGGCTCTAGACGCAAATATTGGTGTGAGAGCTAATTCAATCAAGGAAACACTGCATGTTGGTGAAGGGCATATTGAAGAAGGATCAGCCGAGTGGCTCTTGTGGGAGAACAACTCCATTTGGCTCACTAACTTCACACACCATCAGGCTTCCAAGCAGCTCTCAAGGAAACTCAGTTTTCACACTCTATGCTTAGTGCCCTTTGAGTGCATTATCTAGGAATGAATCTAGTAGAGCATCCCACACAAACGAATGCTCCACATGCGGGTTTCACATGCCACCAACTCCACATTCTCAGGCAACTTCAGTGCCACAGCCATTTTCAGATAGCCCTCAATGCAAAGCCTCCAGATGTAAATATTGGTGTGAGAGCTAATTCAATCAAGGAAACACTGCATATTGCTGAAGGGCATATTGAAGAAGAATCAGCCGAGTGGTCCTTGTGGGAGAACAACTCCATTTGGCTCACTAACTTCACACACCATCAGGCTTCCAAGCAGCTCTCAAGGAAACTCAGTTTTCACACTCTAGGCTTAGTGCCCTTTGAGTGCCTAGGACTGAAATGAATTTTGGAGAGCATCCCACACAAACGAATGCTCCACATGCGGGTTCCACATGCAACCAACTCCACATTCTCAGGCAACTTCAGTGCCACAGCCATTTTCAGATAGCCCTCAATTCAAAGGCTCTAGACGCAAATATTGGTGTGAGAGCTAATTCAATCAAGGAAACACTGCATGTTGGTGAAGGGCATATTGAAGAAGGATCAGCGGAGTGGTTCTTGTGGGAGAACAACTCCATTTGGCTCACTAACTTCACACACCATCAGGCTTCCAAGCAGCTCTCAAGGAAACTCAGTTTTCACACTCTATGCTTAGTGCCCTTTGAGTGCATTATCTAGGAATGAACCTGGTAGAGCGTCCCGCACAAACGAATGCTCCACATGCGGGTTTCACATGCCACCAACTCCACATTCACAGGCAACTTCAGCGCCACAGCCGTTTTCAGATAGCCCTCAATGCAAAGGCTCTAGACGCAAATATTGGTGTGAGAGCTAATTCAATCAAGGAAACACTGCATGTTGGTGAAGGGCATATTGAAGAAGGATCAGCCGAGTGGTTCTTGTGGGAGAACAACTCCATTTGGCTCACTAACTTCACACACCATCAGGCTTCCAAGCAGCTCTCAAGGAAACTCAGTTTTCACACTCTATGCTTAGTGCCCTTTGTGTGCCTAGGACGGAAATGAAGCTTTGTTAGCATCCCACACAAACGAATGCTCATCATGCGGGTTTCACATGCCACCAACTCCACATTTTCACACAACTTCAGCGCCACAGCCATTTTCAGATAGCCCTCAATGCAAAGGCTCTAGACGCAAATATTGGTGTGAGAGCTAATTCAATCAAGGAAACACTGCATGTTGGTGAAGGGCATATTGAAGAAGGATCAGCCGAGTGGTTCTTGTGGGAGAACAACTCCATTTGGCTCACTAACTTCACACACCATCAGGCTTCCAAGCAGCTCTCAAGGAAACTCAGTTTTCACACTCTATGCTTAGTGCCCTTTGAGTGCATTATCTAGGAATGAACCTTTTAGAGCATCCCACACAAACGAATGCTCCACATGCGGGTTTCACATGCCACCAACTCCACATTCACAGGCAACTTCAGCGCCACAGCCGTTTTCAGATAGCCCTCAATGCAAAGGCTCTAGACGCAAATATTGGTGTGAGAGCTAATTCAATCAAGGAAACACTGCATGTTGGTGAAGGGCATATTGAAGAAGGATCAGCCGAGTGGTTCTTGTGGGAGAACAACTCCATTTGGCTCACTAACTTCACACACCATCAGGCTTCCAAGCAGCTCTCAAGAAAACTCAGTTTTCACACTCTATGCTTAGTGTCCTTTGAGTGCCTAGGACTGAAATGAAGCTTGGTGAGCATCCCACACAAACGAATGCTCCACATGCGGGTTTCACATGCCACCAACTCCACATTCACAGGCAACTTCTGCGCCACAGCCGCTTTCAGATAGCCCTCAATGCAAAGGCTCTAGACGCAAATATTGGTGTGAGAGCTAATTCAATCAAGGAAACACTGCATGTTGGTGAAGGGCATATTGAAGAAGGATCAGCCGAGTGGTTCTTGTGGGAGAACAACTCCATTTGGCTCACTAACTTCACACACCATCAGGCTTCCAAGCAGCTCTCAAGAAAACTCAGTTTTCACACTCTATGCTTAGTGCCCTTTGAGTGCCTATGACTGAAATGAAGCTTGGTGAGCATCCCACACAAACGAATGCTCCACATGCGGGTTTCACATGCCACCAACTCCACATTCACAGGCAACTTCAGTGCCACAGCCGTTTTCAGATAGCCCTCAATGCAAAGGCTCTAGATGCAAATATTGGTGTGAGAGCTAATTCAATCAAGGAAACACTGCATGTTGGTGAAGGGCATATTGAAGAAGGATTAACCAAGTGGTCCTTGTGCGAGAACAACTCCATTTGGCTCACTAACTTCACACACCATCAGGCTTCCAAGCAGCTCTCAAGAAAACTCAGTTTTCACACTCTATGCTTAGTGCCCTTTGAGTGCCTATGACTGAAATGAAGCTTGGTGAGCATCCCACACAAACGCATGCTCCACATGCGGGTTTCACATGCCACCAACTCCACATTCACAGGCAACTTCAGCGCCACAGCCATTTTCAGATAGCCCTCAATGCAAAGGCTCTAGACGCAAATATTGGTGTGAGAGCTAATTCAATCAAGGAAACACTGCATGTTGGTGAAGGGCATATTGAAGAAGGATCAGCCGAGTGGTTCTTGTGGGAGAACAACTCCATTTGGCTCACTAACTTCACACACCATCAGGCTTCCAAGCAGCTCTCAAGGAAACTCAGTTTTCACACTCTATGCTTAGTGCCCTTTGAGTGCATTATCTAGGAAAGAACCTGGTAGAGCATCCCACACAAACGAATGCTCCACATGCGGGTTTCACATGCCACCAACTCCACATTCTCAGGCAACTTCAGTGCCACAGCCATTTTCAGATAGCCCTCAATGCAAAGGCTCTAGACGCAAATATTGGTGTGAGAGCTAATTCAATCAAGGAAACACTGCATGTTGGTGAAGGGCATATTGAAGAAGGATCAGCCGAGTGGTTCTTGTGGGAGAACAACTCTATTTGGCTCACTAACTTCACACACCATCAGGCTTCCAAGCAGCTCTCAAGGAAACTCAGTTTTCACACTCTATGATTAGTGCCCTTTGAGTGCATTATCTAGGAATGAACCTGGTAGAGCGTCCCACACAAACGAATACTCCACATGCGGGTTTCACATGCCACCAACTCCACATTCACAGGCAACTTCAGCGCCACAGCCGTTTTCAGATAGCCCTCAATGCAAAGGCTCTAGACGCAAATATTGGTGTGAGAGCTAATTCAATCAAGGAAACACTGCATGTTGGTGAAGGGCATATTGAAGAAGGATCAGCCGAGTGGTTCTTGTGGGAGAACAACTCCATTTGGCTCACTAACTTCACACACCATCAGGCTTCCAAGCAGCTCTCAAGGAAACTCAGTTTTCACACTCTATGCTTAGTGCCCATTGAGTGCATTACCTAGGATTGAATCTGGTAGAGCATCCCACACAAACGAATGCTCCACATAAGGGTTTCACATGCCACCAACTCCACATTCACAGGCAACTTCATTGCCACAGCCGCTTTCAGATAGCCCTCAATGCAAAGGCTCTAGACGCAAATATTGGTGTGAGAGCTAATTCAATCAAGGAAACACTGCATGTTGGTGAAGGGCATATTGAAGAAGGATCAGCCGAGTGGTTCTTGTGGGAGAACAACTCCATTTGGCTCACTAACTTCACACACCATCAGGCTTCCAAGCAGCTCTCAAGAAAACTCAGTTTTCACACTCTATGCTTAGTGACCTTTGAGTGCCTAGGACTGAAATGAAGCTTGGTGAGCATCCCACACAAACGAATGCTCCACATGCGGGTTTCACATGCCACCAACTCCACATTCACAGGCAACTTCAGTGCCACAGCCGTTTTCAGATAGCCCTCAATGCAAAGGCTCTAGACGCAAATATTGGTGTGAGAGCTAATTCAATCAAGGAAACACTGCATGTTGGTGAAGGGCATATTGAAGAAGGATCAGCCGAGGGGTTCTTGTGGGAGAACAACTCCATTTGGCTCACTAACTTCACACACCATCAGGCTTCCAAGCAGCTCTCAAGAAAACTCAGTTTTCACACTCTATGCTTAGTGCCCTTTGAGTGCCTATGACTGAAATGAAGCTTGGGGAGCATCCCACACAAACGAATGCTCCACATGCGGGTTTCACATGCCACCAACTCCACATTCACAGGCAACTTCAGTGCCACAGCCGTTTTCAGATAGCCCTCAATGCAAAGGCTCTAGACGCAAATATTGGTGTGAGAGCTAATTCAATCAAGGAAACACTGCATGTTGGTGAAGGGCATATTGAAGAAGGATCAACCAAGTGGTCCTTGTGCGAGAACAACTCCATTTGGCTCACTAACTTCACACACCATCAGGCTTCCAAGCAGCTCTCAAGAAAACTCAGTTTTCACACTCTATGCTTAGTGCCCTTTGAGTGCCTATGACTGAAATGAAGCTTGGTGAGCATCCCACACAAACGAATGCTCCACATGCGGGTTCCACATGCCACCAACTCCACATTCTCAGGCAACTTCAGCGCCACAGCCGTTTTCAGATAGCCCTCAATGCAAAGGCTCTAGACGCAAATATTGGTGTGAGAGCTAATTCAATCAAGGAAACACTGCATGCTGCTGAAGGGCATATTGAAGAAGGATCAGCCGAGTGGTCCTTGTGGGAGAACAACTCCATTTGGCTCACTAACTTCACACACCATCAGGCTTCCAAGCAGCTCTCAAGAAAACTCAGTTTTCACACTCTATGCTTAGTGCCCTTTGAGTGCATTATCTAGGAATGAACCTGGTAGAGCATCCCACACAAACGAATGCTCCACATGCGGGTTTCACATGCCACCAACTCCACATTCACAGGCAACTTCAGCGCCACAGCCGCTTTCAGATAGCCCTCAATGCAAAGGCTCTAGACGCAAATATTGGTGTGAGAGCTAATTCAATCAAGGAAACACTGCATGTTGGTGAAGGGCATATTGAAGAAGGATCAGCCGAGTGGTTCTTGTGGGAGAACAACTCCATTTGGCTCACTAACTTCACACACCATCAGGCTTCCAAGCAGCTCTCAAGGAAACTCAGTTTTCACACTCTATGCTTAGTGCCCTTTGAGTGCATTATCTAGGAATGAACCTGGTAGAGCATCCCACACAAACGAATGCTCCACATGCGGGTTTCACATGCCACCAACTCCACATTCACAGGCAACTTCAGCGCCTCAGGTGTTTTCAGATAGCCCTCAATGCAAAGGCTCTAGACGCAAATATTGGTGTGAGAGCTAATTCAATCAAGGAAACACTGCATGTTGGTGAAGGGCATATTGAAGAAGGATCAGCCGAGTGGTTCTTGTGGGAGAACAACTCCATTTGGCTCACTAACTTCACACACCATCAGGCTTCCAAGCAGCTCTCAAGGAAACTCAGTTTTCACACTCTATGCTTAGTGTCCTTTGAGTGCCTAGGACTGAAATGAAGCTTGGTGAGCATCCCACACATACGAATGCTCCACATGCGGGTTTCACATGCCACCAACTCCACATTCACAGGCAACTTCAGCGCCACAGCCGTTTTCAGATAGCCCTCAATACAAAGGCTCTAGACGCAAATATTGGTGTGAGAGATAATTCAATCAAGGAAACACTGCATGTTGGTGAAGGGCATATTGAAGAAGGATCAGCCGAGTGGTTCTTGTGGGAGAACAACTCCATTTGGCTCACTAACTTCACACACCATCTGGCTTCCAAGCAGCTCTCAAGGAAACTCAGTTTTCACACTCTATGCTTAGTGCCCTTTGTGTGCATTATCTAGGAATGAACCTGGTAGAGCATCCCACACAAACGAATGCTCCACATGCGGGTTTCACATGCCACCAACTCCACATTCACAGGCAACTTCAGCGCCACAGTCGCTTTCAGATAGCCCTCAATGCAAGGGCTCTAGACGCAAATATTGGTGTGAGAGCTAATTCAATCAAGGAAACACTGCATGTTGGTGAAGGGCATATTGAAGAAGGATCAGCCGAGTGGTTCTTGTGGGAGAACAACTCCATTTGGCTCACTAACTTCACACACCATCAGGCTTCCAAGCAGCTCTCAAGAAAACTCAGTTTTCACACTCTATGCTTAGTGCCCTTTGAGTGTCTAGGACTAAAATGAAGCTTGGTGAGCATCCCACACAAACGAATGCTCCACATGCGGGTTTCACATGCCACCAACTCCACATTCACAGGCAACTTCAGCGCCACAGCCGCTTTCAGATAGCCCTCAATGCAAAGGCTCTAGACGCAAATATTGGTGTGAGAGCTAATTCAATCAAGGAAACACTGCATGTTGGTGAAGGGCATATTGAAGAAGGATCAGCCGAGTGGTTCTTGTGGGAGAACAACTCCATTTGGCTCACTAACTTCACACACCATCAGGCTTCCAAGCAGCTCTCAAGGAAACTCAGTTTTCACACTCTATGCTTAGTGCCCTTTGAGTGCATTATCTAGGAATGAATCTAGTAGAGCATCCCACACAAACGAATGCTCCACATGCGGGTTTCACATGCCACCAACTCCACATTCACAGGCAACTTCAGCGCCACAGCCGTTTTCAGATAGCCCTCAATGCAAAGGCTCTAGACGCAAATATTGGTGTGAGAGCTAATTCAATCAAGGAAACACTGCATGTTGGTGAAGGGCATATTGAAGAAGGATCAGCCGAGTGGTTCTTGTGGGAGAACAACTCCATTTGGCTCACTAACTTCACACACCATCAGGCTTCCAAGCAGCTCTCAAGAAAACTCAGTTTTCACACTCTATGCTTAGTGCCCTTTGAGTGTCTAGGACTGAAATGAAGCTTGGTGAGCATCCCACACAAACGAATGCTCCACATGCGGGTTTCACATGCCACCAACTCCACATTCACAGGCAACTTCAGCGCCACAGCCGTTTTCAGATAGCCCTCAATGCAAAGGCTCTAGACGCAAATATTGGTGTGAGAGCTAATTCAATCAAGGAAACACTGCATGTTGGTGAAGGGCATATTGAAGAAGGATCAGCCGAGTGGTTCTTGTGGGAGAACAACTCCATTTGGCTCACTAACTTCACACACCATCAGGCTTCCAAGCAGCTCTCAAGGAAACTCAGTTTTCACACTCTATGCTTAGTGCCCTTTGAGTGCATTATCTAGGAATGAATCTAGTAGAGCATCCCACACAAACGAATGCTCCACATGCGGGTTTCACATGCCACCAACTCCACATTCACAGGCAACTTCAGCGCCACAGCCGTTTTCAGATAGCCCTCAATGCAAAGGCTCTAGACGCAAATATTGGTGTGAGAGCTAATTCAATCAAGGAAACACTGCATGTTGGTGAAGGGCATATTGAAGAAGGATCAACCAAGTGGTCCTTGTGCGAGAACAACTCCATTTGGCTCACGAACTTCACACACCATCAGGCTTCCAAGCAGCTCTCAAGGAAACTCAGTTTTCACACTCTATGCTTAGTGCCCTTTGAGTGCATTATCTAGGAATGAACCTGGTAGAGCATCCCACACAAACGAATGCTCCACATGCGGGTTTCACATGCCACCAACTCCACATTCTCAGGCAACTTCAGCGCCACAGCCGTTTTCAGATAGCCCTCAATGCAAAGGCTGTAGACGCAAATATTGGTGTGAGAGCTAATTCAATCAAGGAAACACTGCATGTTGGTGAAGGGCATATTGAAGAAGGATCAACAAAGTGGTCCTTGTCCGAGAACAACTCCATTTGGCTCACTAACTTCACACACGATCAGCCTTCCAAGCAGCTCTCAAGGAAACTCAGTTTTCACACTCTATGATTAGTGCCCTTTGAGTGCCTAGGACTGAAATGAAGCTTGGTGAGCATCCCACACAAACGAATGCTCCACATGCGGGTTTCACATGCCACCAACTCCACATTCACAGGCAACTTCAGCGCCACAGCCGTTTTCAGATAGCCCTCAATGCAAAGGCTCTAGACGCAAATATTGGTGTGAGAGCTAATTCAATCAAGGAAACACTGCATGTTGGTGAAGGGCATATTGAAGAAGGATCAGCCGAGTGGTTCTTGTGGGAGAACAACTCCATTTGGCTCACTAACTTCACACACCATCAGGCTTCCAAGCAGCTCTCAAGGAAACTCAGTTTTCACACTCTATGATTAGTGCCCTTTGAGTGCCTAGGACTGAAATGAAGCTTGGTGAGCATCCCACACAAACGAATGCTCCACATGCGGGTTTCACATGCCACCAACTCCACATTCACAGGCAACTTCAGTGCCACAGCCGCTTTCAGATAGCCCTCAATGCAAAGGCTCTAGACGCAAATATTGGTGTGAGAGCTAATTTTCAAATATCAAGGAAACACTGCATGTTGGTGAAGGGCATATTGAAGAAGGATCAACCAAGTGGTCCTTGTGCGAGAACAACTCCATTTGGCTCACTAACTTCACACACCATCAGGCTTCCAAGCAGCTCTCAAGGAAACTCAGTTTTCACACTCTATGCTTAGTGCCCTTTGAGTGCATTATCTAGGAATGAATCTAGTAGAGCATCCCACACAAACGAATGCTCCACATGCGGGTTTCACATGCCACCAACTCCACATTCACAGGCAACTTCAGCGCCACAGCCGTTTTCAGATAGCCCTCAATGCAAAGGCTCTAGACTCAAATATTAGTGTGAGAGCTAATTCAATCAAGGAAACACTGCATGTTGGTGAAGGGCATATTGAAGAAGGATCAGCCGAGTGGTTCTTGTGGAGAACAACTCCATTTGGCTCACTAACTTCACACACCATCAGGCTTCCAAGCAGCTCTCAAGGAAACTCAGTTTTCACACTCTATGATTAGTGCCCTTTGAGTGCCTAGGACTGAAATGAAGCTTGGTGAGCATCCCACACAAACGAATGCTCCACATGCGGGTTTCACATGCCACCAACTCCACATTCACAGGCAACTTCAGCGCCACAGCCGCTTTCAGATAGCCCTCAATGCAAAGGCTCTAGACGCAAATATTGGTGTGAGAGCTAATTCAATCAAGGAAACACTGCATGTTGGTGAAGAGCATATTGAAGAAGGATCAGCCGAGTGGTTCTTGTGGGAGAACAACTCCATTTGGCTCACTAACTTCACACACCATCAGGCTTCCAAGCAGCTCTCAAGGAAACTCAGTTATCACACTCTATGCTTAGTGCCCTTTGAGTGCCTAGGACTGAAATGAAGCTTGGTGAGCATCCCACACAAACGAATGCTCCACATGCGGGTTTCACATGCCACCAACTCCACATTCACAGGCAACTTCAGCGCCACAGCCGTTTTCAGATAGCCCTCAATGCAAAGGCTCTAGACGCAAATATTGGTGTGAGAGTTAATTCAATCAAGGAAACACTGCATGTTGGTGAAGGGCATATTGAAGAAGGATCAGCCGAGTGGTTCTTGTGGGAGAACAACTCCATTTGGCTCACTAACTTCACACACCATCAGCCTTCCAAGCAGCTCTCAAGGAAACTCAGTTTTCACACTCTATGCTTAGTGCCCTTTGAGTGCATTATCTAGGAATGAATCTAGTAGAGCATCCCACACAAACGAATGCTCCACATGCGGGTTTCACATGCCACCAACTCCACATTCACAGGCAACTTCAGCGCCACAGCCGTTTTCAGATAGCCCTCAATGCAAGGGCTCTAGACGCAAATATTGGTGTGAGAGCTAATTCAATCAAGGAAACACTGCATGTTGGTGAAGGGCATATTGAAGAAGGATCAGCCGAGTGGTTCTTGTGGGAGAACAACTCCATTTGGCTCACTAACTTCACACACCATCAGGCTTCCAAGCAGCTCTCAAGGAAACTCAGTTTTCACACTCTATGATTAGTGCCCTTTGAGTGCCTAGGACTGAAATGAAGCTTGGTGAGCATCCCACACAAACGAATGCTCCACATGCGGGTTTCACATGCCACCAACTCCACATTCACAGGCAACTTCAGCGCCACAGCCGTTTTCAGATAGCCCTCAATGCAAAGGCTCTAGACGCAAATATTGGTGTGAGAGCTAATTCAATCAAGGAAACACTGCATGTTGGTGAAGAGCATATTGAAGAAGGATCAGCCGAGTGGTTCTTGTGGGAGAACAACTCCATTTGGCTCACTAACTTCACACACCATCAGGCTTCCAAGCAGCTCTCAAGAAAACTCAGTTATCACACTCTATGCTTAGTGCCCTTTGAGTGCCTAGGACTGAAATGAAGCTTGGTGAGCATCCCACACAAACGAATGCTCCACATGCGGGTTTCACATGCCACCAACTCCACATTCACAGGCAACTTCAGCGCCACAGCCGTTTTCAGATAGCCCTCAATGCAAAGGCTCTAGACGCAAATATTGGTGTGAGAGCTAATTCAATCAAGGAAACACTGCATGTTGGTGAAGGGCATATTGAAGAAGGATCAGCCGAGTGGTTCTTGTGGGAGAACAACTCCATTTGGCTCACTAACTTCACACACCATCAGGCTTCCAAGCAGCTCTCAAGGAAACTCAGTTTTCACACTCTATGCTTAGTGCCCTTTGAGTGCATTATCTAGGAATGAATCTAGTAGAGCATCCCACACAAACGAATGCTCCACATGCGGGTTTCACATGCCACCAACTCCACATTCACAGGCAACTTCAGTGCCACAGCCACTTTCAGATAGCCCTCAATGCAAAGGCTCTAGACGCAAATATTGGTGTGAGAGCTAATTCAATCAAGGAAACACTGCATGTTGGTGAAGGGCATATTGAAGAAGGATCAACCAAGTGGTCCTTGTGCGAGAACAACTCCATTTGGCTCACTAACTTCACACACCATCAGGCTTCCAAGCAGCTCTCAAGGAAACTCAGTTTTCACACTCTATGCTTAGTGCCCTTTGAGTGCATTATCTAGGAATGAATCTAGTAGAGCATCCCACACAAACGAATGCTCCACATGCGGGTTTCACATGCCACCAACTCCACATTCACAGGCAACTTCAGCGCCACAGCCGTTTTCAGATAGCCCTCAATGCAAAGGCTCTAGACGCAAATATTAGTGTGAGAGCTAATTCAATCAAGGAAACACTGCATGTTGGTGAAGGGCATATTGAAGAAGGATCAGCCGAGTGGTTCTTGTGGGAGAACAACTCCATTTGGCTCACTAACTTCACACACCATCAGGCTTCCAAGCAGCTCTCAAGAAAACTCAGTTATCACACTCTATGCTTAGTGCCCTTTGAGTGCCTAGGACCGAAATGAAGCTTGGTGAGCATCCCACACAAACGAATGCTCCACATGCGGTTTCACATGCCACCAACTCCACATTCACAGGCAACTTCAGCGCCACAGCCGTTTTCAGATAGCCCTCAATGCAAAGGCTCTAGACGCAAATATTGGTGTGAGAGATAATTCAATCAAGGAAACACTGCATGTTGGTGAAGGGCATATTGAAGAAGGATCAGCCGAGTGGTTCTTGTGGGAGAACAACTCCATTTGGCTCACTAACTTCACACACCATCAGCCTTCCAAGCAGCTCTCAAGGAAACTCAGTTTTCACACTCTATGCTTAGTGCCCTTTGAGTGCATTATCTAGGAATGAATCTAGTAGAGCATCCCACACAAACGAATGCTCCACATGCGGGTTTCACATGCCACCAACTCCACATTCACAGGCAACTTCAGCGCCACAGCCGTTTTCAGATAGCCCTCAATGCAAGGGCTCTAGACGCAAATATTGGTGTGAGAGCTAATTCAATCAAGGAAACACTGCATGTTGGTGAAGGGCATATTGAAGAAGGATCAGCCGAGTGGTTCTTGTGGGAGAACAACTCCATTTGGCTCACTAACTTCACACACCATCAGCCTTCCAAGCAGCTCTCAAGGAAACTCAGTTTTCACACTCTATGATTAGTGCCCTTTGAGTGCCTAGGACTGAAATGAAGCTTGGTGAGCATCCCACACAAACGAATGCTCCACATGCGGGTTTCACATGCCACCAACTCCACATTCACAGGCAACTTCAGCGCCACAGCCGTTTTCAGATAGCCCTCAATGCAAAGGCTCTAGACGCAAATATTGGTGTGAGAGCTAATTCAATCAAGGAAACACTGCATGTTGGTGAAGAGCATATTGAAGAAGGATCAGCCGAGTGGTTCTTGTGGGAGAACAACTCCATTTGGCTCACTAACTTCACACACCATCAGGCTTCCAAGCAGCTCTCAAGAAAACTCAGTTATCACACTCTATGCTTAGTGCCCTTTGAGTGCCTAGGACTGAAATGAAGCTTGGTGAGCATCCCACACAAACGAATGCTCCACATGCGGGTTTCACATGCCACCAACTCCACATTCACAGGCAACTTCAGTGCCACAGCCGCTTTCAGATAGCCCTCAATGCAAAGGCTCTAGACGCAAATATTGGTGTGAGAGCTAATTCAATCAAGGAAACACTGCATGTTGGTGAAGGGCATATTGAAGAAGGATCAGCCGAGTGGTTCTTGTGGGAGAACAACTCCATTTGGCTCACTAACTTCACACACCCTCAGGCTTCCAAGCAGCTCTCAAGGAAACTTCAGTTTTCACACTCTATGCTTAGTGCCCTTTGAGTGCATTATCTAGGAATGAATCTAGTAGAGCATCCCACACAAACGAATGCTCCACATGCGGGTTTCACATGCCACCAACTCCACATTCACAGGCAACTTCAGTGCCACAGCCGCTTTCAGATAGCCCTCAATGCAAAGGCTCTAGACGCAAATATTGGTGTGAGAGCTAATTCAATCAAGGAAACACTGCATGTTGGTGAAGGGCATATTGAAGAAGGATCAACCAAGTGGTCCTTGTGGGAGAACAACTCCATTTGGCTCACTAACTTCACACACCATCAGGCTTCCAAGCAGCTCTCAAGGAAACTCAGTTTTCACACTCTATGCTTAGTGCCCTTTGAGTGCATTATCTAGGAATGAATCTAGCAGAGCATCCCACACAAACGAATGCTCCACATGCGGGTTTCACATGCCACCAACTCCACATTCACAGGCAACTTCAGCGCCACAGCCGTTTTCAGATAGCCCTCAATGCAAAGGCTCTAGACGCAAATATTGGTGTGAGAGCTAATTCAATCAAGGAAACACTGCATGTTGGTGAAGGGCATATTGAAGAAGGATCAGCCGAGTGGTTCTTGTGGGAGAACAACTCCATTTGGCTCACTAACTTCACACACCATCAGCCTTCCAAGCAGCTCTCAAGGAAACTCAGTTTTCACACTCTATGATTAGTGCCCTTTGAGTGCCTAGGACTGAAATGAAGCTTGGTGAGCATCCCACACAAACGAATGCTCCACATGCGGGTTTCACATGCCACCAACTCCACATTCACAGGCAACTTCAGTGCCACAGCCGCTTTCAGATAGCCCTCAATGCAAAGGCTCTAGACGCAAATATTGGTGTGAGAGCTAATTCAATCAAGGAAACACTGCATGTTGGTGAAGGGCATATTGAAGAAGGATCAACCAAGTGGTCCTTGTGGGAGAACAACTCCATTTGGCTCACTAACTTCACACACCATCAGGCTTCCAAGCAGCTCTCAAGGAAACTCAGTTTTCACACTCTATGCTTAGTGCCCTTTGAGTGCATTATCTAGGAATGAATCTAGCAGAGCATCCCACACAAACGAATGCTCCACATGCGGGTTTCACATGCCACCAACTCCACATTCACAGGCAACTTCAGCGCCACAGCCGTTTTCAGATAGCCCTCAATGCAAAGGCTCTAGACGCAAATATTGGTGTGAGAGCTAATTCAATCAAGGAAACACTGCATGTTGGTGAAGGGCATATTGAAGAAGGATCAGCCGAGTGGTTCTTGTGGGAGAACAACTCCATTTGGCTCACTAACTTCACACACCATCAGCCTTCCAAGCAGCTCTCAAGGAAACTCAGTTTTCACACTCTATGATTAGTGCCCTTTGAGTGCCTAGGACTGAAATGAAGCTTGGTGAGCATCCCACACAAACGAATGCTCCACATGCGGGTTTCACATGCCACCAACTCCACATTCACAGGCAACTTCAGCGCCACAGCCGTTTTCAGATAGCCCTCAATGCAAAGGCTCTAGACGCAAATATTGGTGTGAGAGCTAATTCAATCAAGGAAACACTGCATGTTGGTGAAGAGCATATTGAAGAAGGATCAGCCGAGTGGTTCTTGTGGGAGAACAACTCCATTTGGCTCACTAACTTCACACACCATCAGCCTTCCAAGCAACTCTCAAGGAAACTCAGTTTTCACACTCTATGCTTAGTGCCCTTTGAGTGCATTATCTAGGAATGAATCTAGTAGAGCATCCCACACAAACGAATGCTCCACATGCGGGTTTCACATGCCACCAACTCCACATTCACAGGCAACTTCAGCGCCACAGCCGTTTTCAGATAGCCCTCAATGCAAGGGCTCTAGACGCAAATATTGGTGTGAGAGCTAATTCAATCAAGGAAACACTGCATGTTGGTGAAGGGCATATTGAAGAAGGATCAGCCGAGTGGTTCTTGTGGGAGAACAACTCCATTTGGCTCACTAACTTCACACACCATCAGCCTTTTAAGCAGCTCTCAAGGAAACTCAGTTTTCACACTCTATGCTTAGTGCCCTTTGAGTGCCTAGGACTGAAATGAAGCTTGGTGAGCATCCCACACAAACGAATGCTCCACATGCGGGTTTCACATGCCACCAACTCCACATTCACAGGCAACTTCAGCGCCACAGCCGTTTTCAGATAGCCCTCAATGCAAAGGCTCTAGACGCAAATATTGGTGTGAGAGCTAATTCAATCAAGGAAACACTGCATGTTGGTGAAGAGCATATTGAAGAAGGATCAGCCGAGTGGTTCTTGTGGGAGAACAACTCCATTTGGCTCACTAACTTCACACACCATCAGGCTTCCAAGCAGCAATCAAGAAAACTCAGTTATCACACTCTATGCTTAGTGCCCTTTGAGTGCCTAGGACTGAAATGAAGCTTGGTGAGCATCCCACACAAACGAATGCTCCACATGCGGGTTTCACATGCCACCAACTCCACATTCACAGGCAACTTCAGCGCCACAGCCGTTTTCAGATAGCCCTCAATGCAAAGGCTCTAGACGCAAATATTGGTGTGAGAGCTAATTCAATCAAGGAAACACTGCATGTTGGTGAAGGGCATATTGAAGAAGGATCAGCCGAGTGGTTCTTGTGGGAGAACAACTCCATTTGGCTCACTAACTTCACACACCATCAGGCTTCCAAGCAGCTCTCAAGGAAACTCAGTTTTCACACTCTATGCTTAGTGCCCTTTGAGTGCATTATCTAGGAATGAATCTAGTAGAGCATCCCACACAAACGAATGCTCCACATGCGGGTTTCACATGCCACCAACTCCACATTCACAGGCAACTTCAGTGCCACAGCCACTTTCAGATAGCCCTCAATGCAAAGGCTCTAGACGCAAATATTGGTGTGAGAGCTAATTCAATCAAGGAAACACTGCATGTTGGTGAAGGGCATATTGAAGAAGGATCAACCAAGTGGTCCTTGTGCGAGAACAACTCCATTTGGCTCACTAACTTCACACACCATCAGGCTTCCAAGCAGCTCTCAAGGAAACTCAGTTTTCACACTCTATGCTTAGTGCCCTTTGAGTGCATTATCTAGGAATGAATCTAGTAGAGCATCCCACACAAACGAATGCTCCACATGCGGGTTTCACATGCCACCAACTCCACATTCACAGGCAACTTCAGTGCCACAGCCGCTTTCAGATAGCCCTCAATGCAAAGGCTCTAGACGCAAATATTGGTGTGAGAGATAATTCAATCAAGGAAACACTGCATGTTGGTGAAGGGCATATTGAAGAAGGATCAGCCGAGTGGTTCTTGTGGGAGAACAACTCCATTTGGCTCACTAACTTCACACACCATCAGGCTTCCAAGCAGCTCTCAAGGAAACTCAGTTTTCACACTCTATGCTTAGTGCCCTTTGAGTGCATTATCTAGGAATGAATCTAGCAGAGCATCCCACACAAACGAATGCTCCACATGCGGGTTTCACATGCCACCAACTCCACATTCACAGGCAACTTCAGCGCCACAGCCGTTTTCAGATAGCCCTCAATGCAAAGGCTCTAGACGCAAATATTGGTGTGAGAGCTAATTCAATCAAGGAAACACTGCATGTTGGTGAAGGGCATATTGAAGAAGGATCAGCCGAGTGGTTCTTGTGGGAGAACAACTCCATTTGGCTCACTAACTTCACACACCATCAGCCTTCCAAGCAGCTCTCAAGGAAACTCAGTTTTCACACTCTATGATTAGTGCTCTTTGAGTGCCTAGGACTGAAATGAAGCTTGGTGAGCATCCCACACAAACCAATGCTCCACATGCGGGTTTCACATGCCACCAACTCCACATTCACAGGCAACTTCAGCGCCACAGCCGTTTTCAGATAGCCCTCAATGCAAAGGCTCTAGACGCAAATATTGGTGTGAGAGCTAATTCAATCAAGGAAACACTGCATGTTGGTGAAGAGCATATTGAAGAAGGATCAGCCGAGTGGTTCTTGTGGGAGAACAACTCCATTTGGCTCACTAACTTCACACACCATCAGGCTTCCAAGCAGCTCTCAAGAAAACTCAGTTTTCACACTCTATGCTTAGTGCCCTTTGAGTGCCTAGGACTGAAATGAAGCTTGGTGAGCATCCCACACAAACGAATGCTCCACATGCGGGTTTCACATGCCACCAACTCCACATTCACAGGCAACTTCAGCGCCACAGCCGTTTTCAGATAGCCCTCAATGCAAAGGCTCTAGACGCAAATATTGGTGTGAGAGCTAATTCAATCAAGGAAACACTGCATGTTGGTGAAGGGCATATTGAAGAAGGATCAGCCGAGTGGTTCTTGTGGGAGAACAACTCCATTTGGCTCACTAACTTCACACACCATCAGGCTTCCAAGCAGCTCTCAAGGAAACTCAGTTTTCACACTCTATGCTTAGTGCCCTTTGAGTGCATTATCTAGGAATGAATCTAGTAGAGCATCCCACAGAAACGAATGCTCCACATGCGGGTTTCACATGCCACCAACTCCACATTCACAGGCAACTTCAGTGCCACAGCCGCTTTCAGATAGCCCTCAATGCAAAGGCTCTAGACGCAAATATTGGTGTGAGAGCTAATTCAATCAAGGAAACACTGCATGTTGGTGAAGGGCATATTGAAGAAGGATCAACCAAGTGGTCCTTGTGCGAGAACAACTCCATTTGGCTCACTAACTTCACACACCATCAGGCTTCCAAGCAGCTCTCAAGGAAACTCAGTTTTCACACTCTATGCTTAGTGCCCTTTGAGTGCATTATCTAGGAATGAATCTAGTAGAGCATCCCACACAAACGAATGCTCCACATGCGGGTTTCACATGCCAACAACTCCACATTCACAGGCAACTTCAGTGCCACAGCCGCTTTCAGATAGCCCTCAATGCAAAGGCTCTAGACGCAAATATTGGTGTGAGAGCTAATTCATACAAATCAAGGAAACACTGCATGTTGGTGAAGGGCATATTGAAGAAGGATCAACCAAGTGGTCCTTGTGCGAGAACAACTCCATTTGGCTCACTAACTTCACACACCATCAGGCTTCCAAGCAGCTCTCAAGGAAACTCAGTTTTCACACTCTATGCTTAGTGCCCTTTGAGTGCATTATCTAGGAATGAATCTAGCAGAGCATCCCACACAAACGAATGCTCCACATGCGGGTTTCACATGCCACCAACTCCACATTCACAGGCAACTTCAGCGCCACAGCCGTTTTCAGATAGCCCTCAATGCAAAGGCTCTAGACGCAAATATTGGTGTGAGAGCTAATTCAATCAAGGAAACACTGCATGTTGGTGAAGGGCATATTGAAGAAGGATCAGCCGAGT
>NW_026697500.1:0-21038 GCF_030435755.1 Ochotona princeps | reverse complement strand
TCACACAAAGAGCACTAAGCATAGAGTGTGAAAACTGAGTTTCCTTGAGAGCTGCTTGGAAGCCTGATGGTGTGTGAAGTTAGTGAGCCAAATGGAGTTGTTCTCCCACAAGAACCACTCGGCTGATCCTTCTTCAATATGCCCTTCACCAACATGCAGTGTTTCCTTGATTGAATTAGCTCTCACACCAATATTTGCGTCTAGAGCCTTTGCATTGAGGGCTATCTGAAAACGACTGTGGCGCTGAAGTTGCCTGTGAATGTGGAGTTGGTGGCACGTGAAACCCGCATGTGGAGCATTCGTTTGTGTGAGATGCTCTACCAGGTTCATTTCAGTCCTTGCCATGAAAAGGGCACTAAGCATAGAGTGTGAAAACTGAGTTTCCTTGAGAGCTGCTTGGAAGCCTGATGGTGTGTGAAGTTAGTGAGCCAAATGGAGTTGTTCTCCCACAAGAACCACTCGGCTGATCCTTCTTCAATATGCCCTTCACCAACATGCAGTGTTTCCTTGATTGAATTAGCTCTCACACCAATATTTGCGTCTAGAGCCTTTGCATTGAGGGCTATCTGAAAACGGCTGTGGCGCTGAAGTTGCCTGTGAATGTTCAGTTGGTGGCATGTGAAACCCGCATGTGGAGCATTCGTTTGTGTGGGATTCTCTACCAAGCTTCATTTCAGTCCTAGACACACAAAGAGCACTAAGCATAGAGTGTGAAAACTGAGTTTCCTTGAGAGCTGCTTGGAAGCCTGATGGTGTGTGAAGTTAGTGAGCCAAATGGAGTTGTTCTCCCACAAGAACCACTCGGCTGATCCTTCTTCAATATGCCCTTCACCAACATGCAGTGTTTCCTTGATTGAATTAGCTCTCACACCAATATTTGCGTCTAGAGCCTTTGCATTGAGGGCTATCTGAAAACGGCTGTGGCGCTGAAGTTGCCTGTGAATGTGGAGTTGGTGGCATGTGAAAGCCGCATGTGGAGCATTCGTTTGTGTGTGGGATGCTGACCAAGCTTCATTTCAGTCCTAGGCACACAAAGAGCACTAAGCATAGAGTGTGAAAACTGGGTTTCCTTGAGAGCTGCTTGGAAGCCTGATGGTGTGTGAAGTTAGTGAGCCAAATGGAGTTGTTCTCCCACAAGAACCACTCGGCTGATCCTTCTTCAATATGCCCTTCACCAACATGCAGTGTTTCCTTGATTGAATTAGCTCTCACACCAATATTTGCGTCTAGAGCCTTTGCATTGAGGGCTATCTGAAAACGGCTGTGGCGCTGAAGTTGCCTGTGAATGTGGAGTTGGTGGCATGTGAAACCCGCATGTGGAGCATTCGTTTGCGTGGGATGCTCTACCAGGTTCATTCCTAGATAATGCACTCAAAGGGCACTAAACATAGAGTGTGAAAACTGAGTTTCCTTGAGAGCTGCTTGGAAGCCTGATGGTGTGTGAAGTTAGTGAGCCAAATGGAGTTGTTCTCCCACAAGAACCACTCGGCTGATCCTTCTTCAATATGCCCTTCACCAACATGCAGTGTTTCCTTGATTGAATTAGCTCTCACACCAATATTTGCGTCTAGAGCCTTTGCATTGAGGGCTATCTGAAAACGGCTCTGGCGCTGAAGTTGCCTGTGAATGTGGAGTTGGTGGCATGTGAAACCCGCATGTGGAGCATTCGTTTGTGTGGGATGCTCTACCAGGTTCATTTCAGTCCTTGCCATGAAAAGGGCACTAAGCATAGAGTGTGAAAACTGAGTTTCCTTGAGAGCTGCTTGGAAGCCTGATGGTGTGTGAAGTTAGTGAGCCAAATGGAGTTGTTCTCCCACAAGAACCACTCGGCTGATCCTTCTTCAATATGCCCTTCACCAACATGCAGTGTTTCCTTGATTGAATTAGCTCTCACACCAATATTTGCGTCTAGAGCCTTTGCATTGAGGGCTATCTGAAAACGGCTGTGGCGCTGAAGTTGCCTGTGAATGTGGAGTTGGTGGCATGTGAAACCCGCATGTGGAGCATTCGTTTGTGTGGGATGCTCTACCAGGTTCATTTCAGTCCTTGCCATGAAAAGGGCACTAAGCATAGAGTGTGAAAACTGAGTTTCCTTGAGAGCTGCTTGGAAGCCTGATGGTGTGTGAAGTTAGTGAGCCAAATGGAGTTGTTCTCCCACAAGAACCACTCGGCTGATCCTTCTTCAATATGCCCTTCACCAACATGCAGTGTTTCCTTGATTGAATTAGCTCTCACACCAATATTTGCGTCTAGAGCCTTTGCATTGAGAGCTATCTGAAAACGGCTGTGGCGCTGAAGTTGCCTGTGAATGTGGAGTTGGTGGCATGTGAAACCCGCATGTGGAGCATTCGTTTGTGTGGGATGCTCTACCACGTTCATTCCTAGATAATGCACTCAAAGGGCACTAAGCATAGAGTGTGAAAACTGAGTTTCCTTGAGAGCTGCTTGGAAGCCTGATGGTGTGTGAAGTTAGTGAGCCAAATGGAGTTGTTCTCCCACAAGAACCACTCCGCTGATCCTTCTTCAATATGCCCTTCACCAACATGCAGTGTTTCCTTGATTGAATTAGCTCTCTCACCAATATTTGCATCTAGAGCCTTTGCATTGAAGGCTATCTGAAAACAGCTGTGGCGCTGAAGTTGCCTGTGAATGTGGAGTTGGTGGCATGTGAAACCCACATGTGGAGCATTCGTTTGTGTGGGATGCTGACCAAGCTTCATTTCAGTCCTAGGCACACAAAGAGCACTAAGCATAGAGTGTGAAAACTGAGTTTCCTTGAGAGATGCTTGGAAGCCTGATGGTGTGTGAAGTTAGTGAGCCAAATGGAGTTGTTCTCCCACAAGAACCACTCGGCTGATCCTTCTTCAATATGCCCTTCACCAACATGCAGTGTTTCCTTGATTGAATTAGCTCTCACACCAATATTTGCGTCTAGAGCCTTTGCATTGAGGGCTATCTGAAAACGGCTGTGGCGCTGAAGTTGCCTGTGAATGTGGAGTTGGTGGCACGTGAAACCCGCATGTGGAGCATTCGTTTGTGTGAGATGCTCTACCAGGTTCATTTCAGTCCTTGCCATGAAAAGGGCACTAAGCATAGAGTGTGAAAACTGAGTTTCCTTGAGAGCTGCTTGGAAGCCTGATGGTGTGTGAAGTTAGTGAGCCAAATGGAGTTGTTCTCCCACAAGAACCACTCGGCTGATCCTTCTTCAATATGCCCTTCACCAACATGCAGTGTTTCCTTGATTGAATTAGCTCTCACACCAATATTTGCGTCTAGAGCCTTTGCATTGAGGGCTATCTGAAAACGGCTGTGGCGCTGAAGTTGCCTGTGAATGTGGAGTTGGTGGCATGTGAAACCCGCATGTGGAGCATTCGTTTGTGTGGGATGCTCTACCAGGTTCATTTCAGTCCTAGACACACAAAGAGCACTAAGCATAGAGTGTGAAAACTGAGTTTCCTTGAGAGCTGCTTGGAAGCCTGATGGTGTGTGAAGTTAGTGAGCCAAATGGAGTTGTTCTCCCACAAGAACCACTCGGCTGATCCTTCTTCAATATGCCCTTCACCAACATGCAGTGTTTCCTTGATTGAATTAGCTCTCACACCAATATTTGCGTCTAGAGCCTTTGCATTGAGGGCTATCTGAAAACGGCTGTGGCTCTGAAGTTGCTTGTGAATGTGGAGTTGGTGGCATGTGAAACCCGCATGTGGAGCATTCGTTTGTGTGGGATGCTCTACCAGGTTCATTTCAGTCCTTGCCATACAAAGGGCACTAAGCATAGAGTGTGAAAACTGAGTTTCCTTGAGAGCTGCTTGGAAGCCTGATGGTGTGTGAAGTTAGTGAGCCAAATGGAGTTGTTCTCCCACAAGAACCACTCGGCTGATCCTTCTTCAATATGCCCTTCACCAACATGCAGTGTTTCCTTGATTGAATTAGCTCTCACACCAATATTTGCGTCTAGAGCCTTTGCATTGAGGGCTATCTGAAAACGGCTCTGGCGCTGAAGTTGCCTGTGAATGTGGAGTTGGTGGCATGTGAAACCCGCATGTGGAGCATTCGTTTGTGTGGGATGCTCTACCAGGTTCATTCCTAGATAATGCACTCAAAGGGCACTAAGCATAGAGTGTGAAAACTGAGTTTCCTTGAGAGCTGCTTGGAAGCCTGATGGTGTGTGAAGTTAGTGAGCCAAATGGAGTTGTTCTCCCACAAGAACCACTCCGCTGATCCTTCTTCAATATGCCCTTCACCAACATGCAGTCTTTCCTTGATTGAATTAGCTCTCACACCAATATTTGCGTCTAGAGCCTTTGCATTGAGGGCTATCTGAAAACGGCTGTGGCTCTGAAGTTGCCTGTGAATGTGGAGTTGGTGGCATGTGAAACCCGCATGTGGAGCATTCGTTTGTGTGGGATGCTGACCAAGCTTCATTTCAGTCCTAGGCACACAAAGAGCACTAAGCATAGAGTGTGAAAACTGAGTTTCCTTGAGAGCTGCTTGGAAGCCTGATGGTGTGTGAAGTTAGTGAGCCAAATGGAGTTGTTCTCCCACAAGAACCACTCGGCTGATCCTTCTTCAATATGCCCTTCACCAACATGCAGTGTTTCCTTGATTGAATTAGCTCTCTCACCGATATTTGCATCTAGAGCCTTTGCATTGAAGGCTATCTGAAAACGGCTGTGGCGCTGAAGTTGCCTGTGAATGTGGAGTTGGTGGCATGTGAAACCCGCATGTGGAGCATTCGTTTGTGTGGGATGCTGACCAAGCTTCATTTCAGTCCTAGGCACACAAAGAGCACTAAGCATAGAGTGTGAAAACTGAGTTTCCTTGAGAGCTGCTTGGAAGCCTGATGGTGTGTGAAGTTAGTGAGCCAAATGGAGTTGTTCTCCCACAAGAACCACTCGGCTGATCCTTCTTCAATATGCCCTTCACCAACATGCAGTGTTTCCTTGATTGAATTAGCTCTCACACCAATATTTGTGTCTAGAGCCTTTGCATTGAGGGCTATCTGAAAACGGCTGTGGCTCTGAATTTGCCTGTGAATGTGGAGTTGGTGGCATGTGAAACCCGCATGTGGAGCATTCGTTTGTGTGGGATGCTGACCAAGCTTCATTTCAGTCCTAGGCACACAAAGAGCACTAAGCATAGAGTGTGAAAACTGAGTTTCCTTGAGAGCTGCTTGGAAGCCTGATGGTGTGTGAAGTTAGTGAGCCAAATGGAGTTGTTCTCCCACAAGAACCACTCGGCCTATCCTTCTTCAATATGCCCTTCACCAACATGCAATGTTTCCTTGATTGAATTAGCTCTCACACCAATATTTGCGTCTAGAGCCTTTGCATTGAGGGCTATCTGAAAACAGCTGTGGCTCTGAAGTTGCTTGTGAATGTGGAGTTGGTGGCATGTGAAACCCGCATGTGGAGCATTCGTTTGTGTGGGATGCTCTCCAAGCTTCATTTCAGTCCTAGGCACACAAAGAGCACTAAGCATAGAGTGTGAAAACTGAGTTTCCTTGAGAGCTGCTTGGAAGCCTGATGGTGTGTGAAGTCAGTGAGCCAAATGGAGTTGTTCTCCCACAAGAACCACTCGGCTGATCCTTCTTCAATATGCCCTTCACCAACATGCAGTGTTTCCTTGATTGAATTAGCTCTCACACCAATATTTGCGTCTAGAGCCTTTGCATTGAGGGCTATCTGAAAACGACTGTGGCGCTGAAGTTGCCTGTGAATGTGGAGTTGGTGGCATGTGAAACCCGCATGTGGAGCATTCGTTTGTGTGGGATGCTCTACCAGGTTCATTTTAGTCCTTGCCATGAAAAGGGCACTAAGCATAGAGTGTGAAAACTGAGTTTCCTTGAGAGCTGCTTGGAAGCCTGATGGTGTGTGAAGTTAGTGAGCCAAATGGAGTTGTTCTCCCACAAGAACCACTCGGCTGATCCTTCTTCAATATGCCCTTCACCAACATGCAGTGTTTCCTTGATTGAATTAGCTCTCACACCAATATTTGCGTCTAGAGCCTTTGCATTGAGGGCTATCTGAAAACAGCTGTGGCTCTGAAGTTGCCTGTGAATGTGGAGTTGGTGGCATGTGAAAGCCGCATGTGGAGCATTCGTTTATGTGGGATGCTCACCAAGCTTCATTTCAGTCCTAGGCACTCAAAGAGCACTAAGCATAGAGTGGAAAACTGAGTTTCCTTGAGAGCTGCTTGGAAGCCTGATGGTGTGTGAAGTTAGTGAGCCAAATGGAGTTGTTCTCCCACAAGAACCACTCGGCTGATCCTTCTTCAATATGCCCTTCACCAACATGCAGTGTTTCCTTGATTGAATTAGCTCTCACACCAATATTTGCGTCTAGAGCCTTTGCATTGAGGGCTATCTGAAAACGACTGTGGCGCTGAAGTTGCCTGTGAATGTGGAGTTGGTGGCATGTGAAACCCGCATGTGGAGCATTCGTTTGTGTGGGATGCTCTACCAGGTTCATTTCAGTCCTAGCCATACAAAGGGCACTAAGCATAGAGTGTGAAAACTGAGTTTCCTTGAGAGCTGCTTGGAAGCCTGATGGTGTGTGAAGTTAGTGAGCCAAATGGAGTTGTTCTCCCACAAGAACCACTCGGCTGATCCTTCTTCAATATGCCCTTCACCAACATGCAGTGTTTCCTTGATTGAATTAGCTCTCACACCAATATTTGCGTCTAGAGCCTTTGCATTGAGGGCTATCTGAAAACGGCTGTGGCGCTGAAGTTGCCTGTGAATGTGGAGTTGGTGGCATGTGAAACCCGCATGTGGAGCATTCGTTTGTGTGGGATGCTGACCAAGCTTCATTTCAGTCCTAGGCACACAAAGAGCACTAAGCATAGAGTGTGAAAACTGAGTTTCCTTGAGAGCTGCTTGGAAGCCTGATGGTGTGTGAAGTTAGTGAGCCAAATGGAGTTGTTCTCCCACAAGAACCACTCGGCTGATCCTTCTTCAATATGCCCTTCACCAACATGCAGTGTTTCCTTGATTGAATTAGCTCTCACACCAATATTTGCGTCTAGAGCCTTTGCATTGAGGGCTATCTGAAAACGGCTGTGGCGCTGAAGTTGCCTGTGAATGTGGAGTTGGTGGCATGTGAAACCCGCATGTGGAGCATTCGTTTATGTGGGATGCTCTACCAGGTTCATTTCAGTCCTTGCCATGAAAAGGGCACTAAGCATAGAGTGTGAAAACTGAGTTTCCTTGAGAGCTGCTTGGAAGCCTGATGGTGTGTGAAGTTAGTGAGCCAAATGGAGTTGTTCTCCCACAAGAACCACTCGGCTGATCCTTCTTCAATATGCCCTTCACCAACATGCAGTGTTTCCTTGATTGAATTAGCTCTCACACCAATATTTGCGTCTAGAGCCTTTGCATTGAGGGCTATCTGAAAACGGCTGTGGCTCTGAAGTTGCTTGTGAATGTGGAGTTGATGGCATGTGAAACCCGCATGTGGAGCATTCGTTTGTGTGGGATGCTCTACCAGGTTCATTCCTAGATAATGCACTCAAAGGGCACTAAGCATAGAGTGTGAAAACTGAGTTTCCTTGAGAGCTGCTTGGAAGCCTGATGGTGTGTGAAGTTAGTGAGCCAAATGGAGTTGTTCTCCCACAAGAACCACTCGGCTGATCCTTCTTCAATATGCCCTTCACCAACATGCAGTGTTTCCTTGATTGAATTAGCTCTCACACCAATATTTGCGTCTAGAGCCTTTGCATTGAAGGCTATCTGAAAACGACTGTGGCGCTGAAGTTGCCTGTGAATGTGGAGTTGGTGGCATGTGAAACCCGCATGTGGAGCATTCGTTTATTTGGGATGCTCTCCAAGCTTCAATTCAGTCCTAGGCACTCATAGGGCACTGAGCATAGAGTGTGAAAACTGAGTTTCCTTGAGAGCTGCTTGGAAGCCTGATGGTGTGTGAAGTTAGTGAGCCAAATGGAGTTGTTCTCCCACAAGAACCACTCGGCTGATCCTTCTTCAATATGCCCTTCACCAACATGCAGTGTTTCCTTGATTGAATTAGCTCTCACACCAATATTTGCGTCTAGAGCCTTTGCATTGAGGGCTATCTGAAAACGGCTGTGGCGCTGAAGTTGCTTGTGAATGTGGAGTTGGTGGCATGTGAAACCCGCATGTGGAGCATTCGTTTGTGTGGGATGCTCTACCAGGTTCATTCCTAGATAATGCACTCAAAGGGCACTAAGCATAGAGTGTGAAAACTGAGTTTCCTTGAGAGCTGCTTGGAAGCCTGATGGTGTGTGAAGTTAGTGAGTCAAATGGAGTTGTTCTCCCACAAGAACCACTCGGCTGATCCTTCTTCAATATGCCCTTCACCAACATGCAGTGTTTCCTTGACTGAATTAGCTCTCACACCAATATTTGCGTCTAGAGCCTTTGCATTGAAGGCTATCTGAAAACGACTGTGGCGCTGAAGTTGCCTGTGAATGTGGAGTTGGTGGCATGTGAAACCCGCATGTGGAGCATTCGTTTCTGTGGGATGCTGACCAAGCTTCATTTCCGTCCTAGGCACACAAAGAGCACTAAGCATAGAGTGTGAAAACTGAGTTTCCTTGAGAGCTGCTTGGAAGCCTGATGGTGTGTGAAGTTAGTGAGCCAAATGGAGTTGTTCTCCCACAAGAACCACTCGGCTGATCCTTCTTCAATATGCCCTTCACCAACATGCAGTGTTTCCTTGATTGAATTAGCTCTCACACCAATATTTGTGTCTAGAGCCTTTGCATTGAGGGCTATCTGAAAACGGCTGTGGCGCTGAAGTTGCCTGTGAATGTGGAGTTGGTGGCATGTGAAACCCGCATGTGGAGCTTTCGTTTGTGTGGGATGCTCTACCAGGTTCATTTCAGTCCTAACCATGAAAAGGGCACTAAGCATAGAGTGTGAAAACTGAGTTTCCTTGAGAGCTGCTTGGAAGCCTGATGGTGTGTGAAGTTAGTGAGCCAAATGGAGTTGTTCTCCCACAAGAACCACTCGGCTGATCCTTCTTCAATATGCCCTTCACCAACATGCAGTGTTTCCTTGATTGAATTAGCTCTCACACCAATATTTGCGTCTAGAGCCTTTGCATTGAGGGCTATCTGAAAACGGCTGTGGCGCTGAAGTTGCCTGTGAATGTGGAGTTGGTGGCATGTGAAACCCGCATGTGGAGCATTCGTTTATGTGGGATGCTCTCCAAGCTCCAATTCAGTCCTAGGCACTCATAGGGCACTAAGCATAGAGTGTGAAAACTGGGTTTCCTTGAGAGCTGCTTGGAAGCCTGATGGTGTGTGAAGTTAGTGAGCCAAATGGAGTTGTTCTCCCACAAGAACCACTCGGCTGATCCTTCTTCAATATGCCCTTCACCAACATGCAGTGTTTCCTTGACTGAATTAGCTCTCACACCAATATTTGCGTCTAGAGCCTTTGCATTGAGGGCTATCTGAAAACGGCTGTGGCGCTGAAGTTGCCTGTGAATGTGGAGTTGGTGGCATGTGAAACCCGCATGTGGAGCATTCGTTTATTTGGGATGCTCTCCAAGCTTCAATTCAGTCCTAGGCACTCATAGGGCACTAAGCATAGAGTGTGAAAACTGAGTTTCCTTGAGAGCTGCTTGGAAGCCTGATGGTGTGTGAAGTTAGTGAGCCAAATGGAGTTGTTCTCCCACAAGAACCACTCGGCTGATCCTTCTTCAATATGCCCTTCACCAACATGCAGTGTTTCCTTGATTGAATTAGCTCTCACACCAATATTTGCGTCTAGAGCCTTTGCATTGAGGGCTATCTGAAAACGGCTGTGGCGCTGAAGTTGCCTGTGAATGTGGAGTTGGTGGCATGTGAAACCCGCATGTGGAGCATTCGTTTGTGTGGGATGCTGACCAAGCTTCATTTCAGTCCTAGGCACCCAAAGAGCACTAAGCATAGAGTGTGAAAACTGGGTTTCCTTGAGAGCTGCTTGGAAGCCTGATGGTGTGTGAAGTTAGTGAGCCAAATGGAGTTGTTCTCCCACAAGAACCACTCGGCTGATCCTTCTTCAATATGCCCTTCACCAACATGCAGTGTTTCCTTGATTGAATTAGCTCTCACACCAATATTTGCGTCTAGAGCCTTTGCATTGAGGGCTATCTGAAAACGGCTGTGGCGCTGAAGTTGCCTGTGAATGTGGAGTTGGTGGCATGTGAAACCCGCATGTGGAGCATTCGTTTGTGTGGGATGCTCTACCAGGTTCATTCCTAGATAATGCACTCAAAGGGCACTAAACATAGAGTGTGAAAACTGAGTTTCCTTGAGAGCTGCTTGGAAGCCTGATGGTGTGTGAAGTTAGTGATCCAAATGGAGTTGTTCTCCCACAAGAACCACTCGGCTGATCCTTCTTCAATATGCCCTTCACCAACATGCAGTGTTTCCTTGATTGAATTAGCTCTCACACCAATATTTGCGTCTAGAGCCTTTGCATTGAGGGCTATCTGAAAACGGCTGTGGCGCTGAAGTTGCCTGTGAATGTGGAGTTGGTGGCATGTGAAACCCGCATGTGGAGCATTCGTTTGTGTGGGATGCTCTACCAGGTTCATTCCTAGATAATGCACTCAAAGGGCACTAAGCATAGAGTGTGAAAACTGAGTTTCCTTGAGAGCTGCTTGGAAGCCTGATGGTGTGTGAAGTTAGTGATCCAAATGGAGTTGTTCTCCCACAAGAACCACTCGGCTGATCCTTCTTCAATATGCCCTTCACCAACATGCAGTGTTTCCTTGATTGAATTAGCTCTCACACCAATATTTGTGTCTAGATCCTTTGCATTGAGGGCTATCTGAAAACGGCTGTGGCGCTGAAGTTGGCTGTGAATGTGGAGTTGGTGGCATGTGAAACCCGCATGTGGAGCATTCGTTTGTGTGGGATGCTCTACCAGGTTCATTCCTAGATAATGCACTCAAAGGGCACTAAGCATAGAGTGTGAAAACTGAGTTTCCTTGAGAGCTGCTTGGAAGCCTGATGGTGTGTGAAGTTAGTGAGCCAAATGGAGTTGTTCTCCCACAAGAACCACTCGGCTGATCCTTCTTCAATATGCCCTTCACCAACATGCAGTGTTTCCTTGATTGAATTAGCTCTCACACCAATATTTGCGTCTAGAGCCTTTGCATTGAGGGTTATCTGAAAACGGCTGTGGCGCTGAAGTTGCCTGTGAATGTGGAGTTGGTGGCATGTGAAACCCGCATGTGGAGCATTCGTTTCTGTGGGATGCTGACCAAGCTTCATTTCAGTCCTAGGCACACAAAGAGCACTAAGCATAGAGTGTGAAAACTGAGTTTCCTTGAGAGCTGCTTGGAAGCCTGATGGTGTGTGAAGTTAGTGAGCCAAATGGAGTTGTTCTCCCACAAGAACCACTCGGCTGATCCTTCTTCAATATGCCCTTCACCAACATGCAGTGTTTCCTTGATTGAATTAGCTCTCACACCAATATTTGCGTCTAGAGCCTTTGCATTGAGGGCTATCTGAAAACGGCTGTGGCGCTGAAGTTGCCTGTGAATGTGGAGTTGGTGGCATGTGAAACCCGCATGTGGATATTCGTTTATTTGGGATGCTCTCCAAGCTTCAATTCAGTCATAGGCATTCATAGGGCACTAAGCATAGAGTGTGAAAACTGAGTTTCCTTGAGAGCTGCTTGGAAGCCTGATGGTGTGTGAAGTTAGTGAGCCAAATGGAGTTGTTCTCCCACAAGAACCACTCGGCTGATCCTTCTTCAATATGCCCTTCACCAACATGCAGTGTTTCCTTGATTGAATTAGCTCTCACACCAATATTTGCGTCTAGAGCCTTTGCATTGAGGGCTATCTGAAAACGGCTGTGGCGCTGAAGTTGCCTGTGAATGTGGAGTTGGTGGCATGTGAAACCCGCATGTGGAGCATTCGTTTCTGTGGGATGCTGACCAAGCTTCATTTCAGTCCTAGGCACACAAAGAGCACTAAGCATAGAGTGTGAAAACTGAGTTTCCTTGAGAGCTGCTTGGAAGCCTGATGGTGTGTGAAGTTAGTGAGCCAAATGGAGTTGTTCTCCCACAAGAACCACTCGGCTGATCCTTCTTCAATATGCCCTTCACCAACATGCAGTGTTTCCTTGATTGAATTAGCTCTCACACCAATATTTGCGTCTAGAGCCTTTGCATTGAGGGCTATCTGAAAACGGCTGTGGCGCTGAAGTTGCCTGTGAATGTGGAGTTGGTGGCATGTGAAACCCGCATGTGGAGCATTCGTTTATTTGGGATGCTCTCCAAGCTTCAATTCAGTCATAGGCATTCATAGGGCACTAAGCATAGAGTGTGAAAACTGAGTTTCCTTGAGAGCTGCTTGGAAGCCTGATGGTGTGTGAAGTTAGTGAGCCAAATGGAGTTGTTCTCCCACAAGAACCACTCGGCTGATCCTTCTTCAATATGCCCTTCACCAACATGCAGTGTTTCCTTGATTGAATTAGCTCTCACACCAATATTTGCGTCTAGAGCCTTTGCATTGAGGGCTATCTGAAAACGGCTGTGGCGCTGAAGTTGCCTGTGAATGTGGAGTTGGTGGCATGTGAAACCCGCATGTGGAGCTTTCGTTTGTGTGGGATGCTCTACCAGGTTCATTTCAGTCCTAACCATGAAAAGGGCACTAAGCATAGAGTGTGAAAACTGAGTTCCCTTGAGAGCTGCTTGGAAGCCTGATGGTGTGTGAAGTTAGTGAGCCAAATGGAGTTGTTCTCCCACAAGAACCACTCGGCTGATCCTTCTTCAATATGCCCTTCACCAACATGCAGTGTTTCCTTGATTGAATTAGCTCTCACACCAATATTTGCGTCTAGAGCCTTTGCATTGAGGGCTATCTGAAAACGGCTGTGGCGCTGAAGTTGCCTGTGAATGTGGAGTTGGTGGCATGTGAAACCCGCATGTGGAGCATTCGTTTATGTGGGATGCTCTCCAAGCTCCAATTCAGTCCTAGGCACTCATAGGGCACTAAGCATAGAGTGTGAAAACTGGGTTTCCTTGAGAGCTGCTTGGAAGCCTGATGGTGTGTGAAGTTAGTGAGCCAAATGGAGTTGTTCTCCCACAAGAACCACTCGGCTGATCCTTCTTCAATATGCCCTTCACCAACATGCAGTGTGTCCTTGATTGAATTAGCTCTCACACCAATATTTGCGTCTAGAGCCTTTGCATTGAGGGCTATCTGAAAACGGCTGTGGCGCTGAAGTTGCCTGTGAATGTGGAGTTGGTGGCATGTGAAACCCGCATGTGGAGCATTCGTTTATTTGGGATGCTCTACCAGGTTCATTCCTAGATAATGCACTCAAAGGGCACTAAACATAGAGTGTGAAAACTGAGTTTCCTTGAGAGCTGCTTGGAAGCCTGATGGTGTGTGAAGTTAGTGATCCAAATGGAGTTGTTCTCCCACAAGAACCACTCGGCTGATCCTTCTTCAATATGCCCTTCACCAACATGCAGTGTTTCCTTGATTGAATTAGCTCTCACACCAATATTTGCGTCTAGAGCCTTTGCATTGAGGGCTATCTGAAAACGGCTGTGGCGCTGAAGTTGCCTGTGAATGTGGAGTTGGTGGCATGTGAAACCCGCATGTGGAGCATTCGTTTGTGTGGGATGCTCTACCAGGTTCATTCCTAGATAATGCACTCAAAGGGCACTAAGCATAGAGTGTGAAAACTGAGTTTCCTTGAGAGCTGCTTGGAAGCCTGATGGTGTGTGAAGTTAGTGATCCAAATGGAGTTGTTCTCCCACAAGAACCACTCGGCTGATCCTTCTTCAATATGCCCTTCACCAACATGCAGTGTTTCCTTGATTGAATTAGCTCTCACACCAATATTTGTGTCTAGATCCTTTGCATTGAGGGCTATCTGAAAACGGCTGTGGCGCTGAAGTTGGCTGTGAATGTGGAGTTGGTGGCATGTGAAACCCGCATGTGGAGCATTCGTTTGTGTGGGATGCTCTACCAGGTTCATTCCTAGATAATGCACTCAAAGGGCACTAAGCATAGAGTGTGAAAACTGAGTTTCCTTGAGAGCTGCTTGGAAGCCTGATGGTGTGTGAAGTTAGTGAGCCAAATGGAGTTGTTCTCCCACAAGAACCACTCGGCTGATCCTTCTTCAATATGCCCTTCACCAACATGCAGTGTTTCCTTGATTGAATTAGCTCTCACACCAATATTTGCGTCTAGAGCCTTTGCATTGAGGGCTATCTGAAAACGGCTGTGGCGCTGAAGTTGCCTGTGAATGTGGAGTTGGTGGCATGTGAAACCCGCATGTGGAGCAATTGTTTGTGTGGGATGCTCTACCAGGTTCATTCCTAGATAATGCACTCAAAGGGCACTAAGCATAGAGTGTGAAAACTGAGTTTCCTTGAGAGCTGCTTGGAAGCCTGATGGTGTGTGAAGTTAGTGAGCCAAATGGAGTTGTCCTCCCACAAGAACCACTAGGCTGATCCTTCTTCAATATGCCCTTCACCAACATGCAGTGTTTCCTTGATTGAATTAGCTCTCACACCAATATTTGCGTCTAGAGCCTTTGCATTGAGGGCTATCTGAAAACAGCTGTGGCGCTGAAGTTGCCTGTGAATGTGGAGTTGGTGGCATGTGAAACCCGCATGTGGAGCATTCGTTTATGTGGGATGCTCACCAAGCTTCAATTCAGCCCTAGGCACTCATAGGGCACTAAGCATAGAGTGTGAAAACTGAGTTTCCTTGAGAGCTGCTTGGAAGCCTGATGGTGTGTGAAGTTAGTGATCCAAATGGAGTTGTTCTCCCACAAGAACCACTCGGCTGATCCTTCTTCAATATGCCCTTCACCAACATGCAGTGTTTCCTTGATTGAATTAGCTCTCACACCAATATTTGTGTCTAGAGCCTTTGCATTGAGGGCTATCTGAAAACGGCTGTGGCGCTGAAGTTGCCTGTGAATGTGGAGTTGGTGGCATGTGAAACCCGCATGTGGAGCATTCATTTGTGTGGGATGCTCTACCAGGTTCATTCCTAGATAATGCACTCAAAGGGCACTAAGCATAGAGTGTGAAAACTGAGTTTCCTTGAGAGCTGCTTGGAAGCCTGATGGTGTGTGAAGTTAGTGAGCCAAATGGAGTTGTTCTCCCACAAGAACCACTCGGCTGATCCTTCTTCAATATGCCCTTCACCAACATGCAGTGTTTCCTTGATTGAATTAGCTCTCACACCAATATTTGCGTCTAGAGCCTTTGCATTGAGGGCTATCTGAAAACGGCTGTGGCGCTGAAGTTGCCTGTGAATGTGGAGTTGGTGGCATGTGAAACCCGCATGTGGAGCATTCGTTTGTGTGGGATGCTCTACCAGGTTCATTCTTGATAATGCACTCAAATGGCACTAAGAATAGAGTGTGAAAACTGAGTTTCCTTGAGAGCTGCTTGGAAGCCTGATGGTGTGTGAAGTTAGTGAGCCAAATGGAGTTGTTCTCCCACAAGAACCACTCGGCTGATCATTCTTCAAAATGCCCTGCACCAACATGCAGTGTTTCCTTGATTGAACTTAGCTCTCACACCAATATTTGCGTCTAGATCCATTGCATTGAGGGCTATGTGAAAACGGCTGTTGGCGCTGAAGTTGCCTGTGAATGTGGAGTTGGTGGCATGTGAAACCCCGCATGTGGAGCATTCGTTTGTGTGGGATGCTGTACCAGGTTCATTTCAGTCTAGCCATACAAAGGGCACTAAGCATAGAGTTGTGAAAACTGAGTTTCCTTGAGAGCTGCTTGGAAGCCTGATGGTGTGTGAAGTTAGTGAGCCAAATGGAGTTGTTCTCCCACAAGAACCACTCGGGCTGATCCTTCTTCAATATGCCCTTCACCAACATGCAGTGTTTCCTTGATGAATTAGCTCTCACACCAATATTTGCGTCTAGAGCCTTTGCATTGAGGGCTATCTGAAAACGGCTGTGGCGCTGAAGTTGCCTGTGAAATGTGGAGTTGGTGGCATGTGAAACCCGCCATGTGGAGCATTCGTTTGTGTGGGATGCTCTACCAATTTTCATTCCTAGATAATGCACTCAAAGGGGCACTAAGCATAGAGTGTGAAAACTGAGTTTCCTTGAGAGCTGCTTGGAAGCCTGATGGTGTGTGAAGTTAGTGATCCAAATGGAGTTGTTCTCCCACAAGGAACACTCGGCTGATCCTTCTTCAATATGCCCTTCACCAACATGCAGTGTTTCCTTGATTGAATTAGCTCTCACACCAATATTTGTGTCTAGAGCTCTTGCATTGAGGGCTATCTGAAAACGGCTGTGGCGCTGAAGTGCCTGAGAATGTGGAGTTCGTGGCATGTGAAACCCGCATGTGGAGCATTCATTTGTGTGGGATGCTCTACCAGGTTCATTCCTAGATAATGCACTCAAAGGGCACTAAGCATAGAGTGTGAAAACTGAGTTTCCTTGAGAAGCTGCTGGAAGCCTGATGGTGTGTGAAGTTAGTGAGCCAAATGGAGTTGTTCTCCCACAAGAACCACTCGGCTGATCCTTCTTCAATATGCCCTTCACCAACATGCAGTGTTTCCTTGATTGAATTAGCTCTCACACCAATATTTGCGTCTAGAGCCATTGCATTGAGGGCTATCTGAAAACGGCTGTGGCGCTGAAGTTGCCTGTGAATGTGGGGTTGGTGGCATGTGAAAGCCGCATGTGGAGCATTCGTTGTGTGGGGATGCTCTACCAGGTTCATTCCTAGATAATGCACTCAAAGGGCACTAAGCATAGAGTGTGAAAACTGAGTTTCCTTGAGAGCTGCTTGGAAGCCTGATGGTGTGTGAAGTTAGTGAGCCAAATGGAGTTGTTCTCCCACAAGAACCACTTGGCTGATCCTTCTTCAATATGCCCTTCACCAACATGCAGTGTTTCCTTGATTGAATTAGCTCTCACACCAATATTTGCGTCTAGAGCCTTTGCATTGAGGGCTATCTGAAAACGGGCTGTGGCGCTGAAGTTGCCTGTGAATGTGGAGTTGGTGGCATGTGAAAACCCGCATGTGGAGCATTCGTTTGTGTGGGATGCTCTACCAGGTTCATTTCAGTCCTAGCCATACAAAGGGCACTAAGCATAGAGTGTGAAACTGAGTTTCCTTGAGAGGTGCTTGGAAGCCTGATGTTGTGTGAAGTTAGTGAGCAAATGGAGTTGTTCTCCCACAAGAACCACTCGGCTGATCCTTCTTCAATATGCCCTTCACCAACATGCAGTGTTTCCTTGATTGAATTAGCTCTCACACCAATATTTGTGTCTAGAGCCTTTGCATTGAGGGCTATCTGAAAACGGCTGTGGCGCTGAAGTTGCCTGTGAATGTGGAGTTGGTGGCATGTGAAACCCGCATGTGGAGCATTCGTTTGTGTGGGATGCTCTATCAGGTTCATTCCTAGATAATGCACTCAAAGGGCACTAAGCAAAGAGTGTGAAAACTGAGTTTTCCTTAAGAGCTGCTTGGAAGCCTGATGGTGTGTGAAGTTAGTGAGCCAAATGGAGTTGTTCTCCCACAAGAACCACTCGGCTGATCCTTCTTCAATATGCCCTTCACCAACATGCAGTGTTTCCTTGATTGAATTAGCTCTCACACCAATATTTGCTTCTAGAGCCTTTGCATTGAGGGCTATCTGAAACGGCTGTGGCGCTGAAGTTGCCTGTGAATGTGGAGTTGGTGGCATGTGAAACCCGCATGTGGAGCATTCGTTTGTGTGGGATGCTCTACCAGGTTCATTCCTAGATAATGTACTCAAAGGGCACTAAGCAAAGAGTGTGAAAACTGAGTTTCCTTGAGAGCTGCTTGGAAGCCTGATGGTGTGTGAAGTTAGTGAGAGCCAAATGGAGTTGTTCTCCCACAAGAACCACTCGGCTGATCCTTCTTCAATATGCCCTTCACCAACATGCAGTGTTTCCTTGATTGAATTAGCTCTCACACCAATATTTGCGTCTAGAGCCTTTACATTGAGGGCTATCTGAAAACGGCTGTGGCGCTGAAGTTGCCTGTGAATGTGGAGTTGGTGGCATGTGAAACCCGCATGTGGAGCATCTCGTTTGTGTAGGTGGTGGATGCCCTACCAGGTTCATTTCAGTCCTAGCCATACAAAGGGCACTAAGCATAGAGTGTGAAAACTGAGTTTCCTTAAGAGCTGCTTGGAAGCCTGATGGTGTGTGAAGTTAGTGAGCCAAATGGAGTTGTTCTCCCACAAGAACCACTCGGCTGATCCTTCTTCAATATGCCCTTCACCAACATGCAGTGTTTCCTTGATTGAATTAGCTCTCACACAATATTTGCGTCTAGAGCCTTTTGCATGGAGGGCTATCTGAAAACGGCTTTTGGCGCTGAAGTTGCCTGGTGAATGTGGAGTTGGTGGCATGTGAAAGCCCGCATGTGGAGCATTCGTTTGTGTGGGATGCTCTACCAGGTTCATTCCTAGATAATGCACTCAAAGGGCACTAAGCATAGAGTGTGAAAACTGAGTTTCCTTGAGAGCTGCTTGGAAGCCTGATGGTGTGTGAAGTTAGGTGAGCCAAATGGAGTTGTTCTCCCACAAGAACCACTCGGCTGATCCTTCTTCAATATGCCCTTCACCAACATGCAGTGTTTCCTTGATTGAATTAGCTCTCACACCAATATTTGCGTCTAGAGCCTTTGCATTGAGGGCTATCTGAAAACGGCTGTGGCGCTGAAGTTGCCTGTGAATGTGGAGTTGGTGGCATGTGAAACCCGCATGTGGAGCATGCGTTTGTGTGGGATGCTCTACCAGGTTCATTCCTAGATAATGCACTCAAAGGGCACTAAGCATAGAGTGTGAAAACTGAGTTTCCTGAGAGCTGCTTGGAAGCCTGATGGTGTGTGAAGTTAGTGAGCAAATGGAGTTGTTCTCCCACAAGAACCACTCGGCTGATCCTTCTTCAATATGCCCTTCACCAACATGCAGTGTTTCCTTGATTGAATTAGCTCTCACACCAATATTTGCGTCTAGATTCTTTGCATTGAGGGCTATCTGAAAACGGCTGTGGCGCTGAAGTTGCCTGTGAATGTGGAGTTGGTGGCATGTGAAACCCGCATGTGGAGCATGCGTTTGTGTGGGATGCTCTACCAGGTCATTCTTAGATAATGCACTCAAAGGGCACTAAGCATAGAGTGTGAAAACTGAGTTTCCTTGAGAGCTGCTTGGAAGCCTGATGGTGTGTGAAGTTAGTGAGCCAAATGGAGTTGTTCTCCCACAAGAACCACTCGGCTGATCCTTCTTCAATATGCCCTTCACCAACATGCAGTGTTTCCTTGATTGAATTAGCTCTCACACCAATATTTGCGTCTAGAGCCTTTGCATTGAGGGCTATCTGAAAACGGCTGTGGCGCTGAAGTTGCCTGTGAATGTGGAGTTGGTGGCATGTGAAACCCGCATGTGGAGCATTCGTTTGTGTGGGATGCTCTACCAGGTTCATTCCTAGATAATGCACTCAAAGGGCACTAAGCAAAGAGTGTGAAAACTGAGTTTCCTTGAGAGCTGCTTGGAAGCCTGATGGTGTGTGAAGTTAGTGAGCCAAATGGAGTTGTTCTCCCACAAGAACCACGCAGCTGATCCTTCTTCAATATGCCCTTCACCAACATGCAGTGTTTCCTTGATTGAATTAGCTCTCACACCAATATTTGCGTCTAGAGCCTTTGCATTGAGGGCTATCTGAAAACGGCTGTGGCGCTGAAGTTGCCTGTGAATGTGGAGTTGGTGGCATGTGAAACCCGCATGTGGAGCATTCGTTTGTGTGGGATGCTCTACCAGGTTCATTTTCAGTCCTAGCCATACAAAGGGGCACTAAGCATAGAGTGTGAAAACTGAGTTTCCTTGAGAGCTGCTTGGAAGCCTGATGGTGTGTGAAGTTAGTGAGCCAAATGGAGTTGTTCTCCCACAAGAACCACTCGGCTGATCCTTCTTCAATATGCCCTTCACCAACATGCAGTGTTTCCTTGATTGAATTAGCTCTCACACCAATATTTGCCGTCTAGATCCTTTGCATTGAGGGCTATCTGAAAACGGCTGTGGCGCTGAGAGTTGCCTGTGAATGTGGAGTTGGTGGCATGTGAAACCCGCATGTGGAGCATTCGTTTGTGTGGGATGCTCTACCAGGTTCATTCCTAGATAATGCACTCAAAGGGCACTAAGCATAGAGTGTGAAAACTGAGTTTCCTTGAGAGCTGCTTGGAAGCCTGATGGTGTGTGAAGTTAGTGAGCCAAATGGAGTTGTTCTCCCACAAGAACCACTCGGCTGATCCTTGTTCAATATGCCCTTCACCAACATGCAGTGTTTCCTTGATTGAATTAGCTCTCACACCAATATTTGCATCTAGATCCTTTGCATTGAGGGCTATCTGAAAACGGCTGTGGCGCTGAAGTTGCCTGTGAATGTGGAGTTGGTTGCATGTGAAAACCCGCATGTGGAGCATTCGTTTGTGTGGGATGCTCTACCAGGCTTCATTTCAGTCCTAGCCATACAAAGGGCACTAAGCATAGAGTGTGAAAACTGAGTTTCCTTGAGAGCTGCTTGGAAGCCTGATGGTGTGTGAAGTTAGTGAGCCAAATGGAGTTGTTCTCCCACAAGAACCACTCGCTGATCCTTCTTCAATATGCCCTTCACCAACATGCAGTGTTTCCTTGATTGAATTAGCTCTCACACCAATATTTGAGTCTAGAGCCTTTGCATTGAGGGCTATCTGAAACAGCTGTGGCTCTGAAGTTGCTTGTGAATGTGGAGTTGGTGGCATGTGAAACCCGCATGTGGAGCATTCGTTTGTGTGGGATGCTCTACCAGGTTCATTCCTAGATAATGCACTCAAAGGGCACTAAACATAGAGTGTGAAAACTGAGTTTCCTTGAGAGCTGCTTGGAAGCCTGATGGTGTGTGAAGTTAGTGAGCCAAATGGAGTTGTTCTCCCACAAGAACCACTCGGCTGATCCTTCTTTCAATATGCCCTTCACCAACATGCAGTGTTTCCTTGATTGAATTAGCTCTCACACAAATATTTGCGTCTAGAGCCATTGCATT
>NW_026697499.1:0-30717 GCF_030435755.1 Ochotona princeps | reverse complement strand
TGTGTGAAGTTAGTGAGCCAAATGGAGTTGTTCTCCCACAAGAACCACTCGGCTGATCCTTCTTCAATATGCCCTTCACGAACATGCAGTATTTCCTTGTTTGAATTAGCTCTCACACCAATATTTGCGTCTAGAGCCTTTGCATTGAGGGCTATCTGAAAACGGCTGTGGCGCTGAAGTTGCCTGTGAATGTGGAGTTGGTGGCATGTGAAACCCGCATGTGGAGCATTCGTTTGTGTGGGATGCTCTACCAGGTTCATTCCTAGATAATGCACTCAAAGGGCACTAAGCATAGAGTGTGAAAACTGAGTTTCCTTGAGAGCTACTTGGAAGCCTGATGGTGTGTGAAGTTAGTGAGCCAAATGGAGTTGTTCTCCCACAAGAACCACTCGGCTGATCCTTCTTCAATATGCCCTTCACCAACATGCAGTGTTTCCTTGATTGAATTAGCTCTCACACCAATATTTGCGTCTAGAGCCTTTGCATTGAGGGCTATCTGAAAACGGCTGTGGCGCTGAAGTTGCCTGTGAATGTGGAGTTGGTGGCATGTGAAACCCCGCATGTGGAGCATTCGTTTGTGTGGGATGCTCTACCAGGTTCATTCCTAGATAATGCACTCAAAGGGCACTAAGCATAGTAGTGTGAAAACTGAGTTTCCTTGAGAGCTGCTTGGAAGCCTGATGGTGTGTGAAGTTAGTGAGCCAAATGGAGTTGTTCTCCCACAAGAACCACTCGGCTGATCCTTCTTCAATATGCCCTTCACCAACATGCAGTGTTTCCTTGATTGAATTAGCTCTCACACGAATATTTGCGTCTAGAGCCTTTGCATTGAGGGCTATCTGAAAACGGCTGTGGCGCTGAAGTTGCCTGTGAATGTGGAGTTGGTGGCATGTGAAACCCGCATGTGGAGCATTCGTTTGTGTGGGATGCTCTACCAGGTTCATTCCTAGATAATGCACTCAAAGGGCACTAAGCATGGAGTATGAAAACTGAGTTTCCTTAAGAGCTGCTTGGAAGCCTGATGGTGTGTGAAGTTAGTGAGCCAAATGGAGTTGTTCTCCCACAAGAACCACTCGGCTGATCCTTCTTCAATATGCCCTTCACCAACATGCAGTGTTTCCTTGATTGAATTAGCTCTCACACCAATATTTGCGTCTAGAGCCTTTGCATTGAGGGCTATCTGAAAACGGCTGTGGCGCTGAAGTTGCCTGTGAATGTGGAGTTGGTGGCATGTGAAACCCGCATGTGGAGCATTCGTTTGTGTGGGATGCTCTACCAGGTTCATTTCAGTCCTAGCCATACAAAGGGCACTAAGCATAGAGTGTGAAAACTGAGTTTCCTTGAGAGCTGCTTGGAAGCCTGATGGTGTGTGAAGTTAGTGAGCCAAATGGAGTTGTTCTCCCACAAGAACCACTCGGCTGATCCTTCTTCAATATGCCCTTCACCAACATGCAGTGTTTCCTTGATTGAATTAGCTCTCACACCAATATTTGCGTCTAGAGCCTTTGCATTGAGGGCTATCTGAAAACGGCTGTGGCGCTGAAGTTGCCTGTGAATGTGGAGTTGGTGGCATGTGAAACCCGCATGTGGAGCATTCGTTTGTGTGGGATGCTCTACCAGGTTCATTTCAGTCCTAGCCATACAAAGGGCACTAAGCATAGAGTGTGAAAACTGAGTTTCCTTGAGAGCTGCTTGGAAGTCTGATGGTGTGTGAAGTTAGTGAGCCAAATGGAGTTGTTCTCCCACAAGAACCACTCGGCTGATCCTTCTTCAATATGCCCTTCACCAACATGCAGTGTTTTCTTGATTGAATTAGCTCTCACACCAATATTTGCGTCTAGAGCCTTTGCATTGAGGGCTATCTGAAAACGGCTGTGGCGCTGAAGTTGCCTGTGAATGTGGAGTTGGTGGCATGTGAAACCCGCATGTGGAGCATTCGTTTGTGTGGGATGCTCTACCAGGTTCATTCCTAGATAATGCACTCAAAGGGCACTAAGCATAGAGTGTGAAAACTGAGTTTCCTTGAGAGCTGCTTGGAAGCCTGATGGTGTGTGAAGTTAGTGAGCCAAATGGAGTTGTTCTCCCACAAGAACCACTCGGCTGATCCTTCTTCAATATGCCCTTCACCAACATGCAGTGTTTCCTTGATTGAATTAGCTCTCACACCAATATTTGCGTCTAGAGCCTTTGCATTGAGGGCTATCTGAAAACGGCTGTGGCGCTGAAGTTGCCTGTGAATGTGGAGTTGGTGGCATGTGAAACCCGCATGTGGAGCATTCGTTTGTGTGGGATGCTCTACCAGGTTCATTCCTAGATAATGCACTCAAAGGGCACTAAGCATAGAGTGTGAAAACTGAGTTTCCTTGAGAGCTGCTTGGAAGCCTGATGGTGTGTGAAGTTAGTGAGCCAAATGGAGTTGTTCTCCCACAAGAACCACTCGGCTGATCCTTCTTCAATATGCCCTTCACCAACATGCAGTGTTTCCTTGATTGAATTAGCTCTCACACCAATATTTGCGTCTAGAGCCTTTGCATTGAGGGCTATTTGAAAACTGCTGTGGCGCTGAAGTTGCCTGTGAATGTGGAGTTGGTGGCATGTGAAACCCGCATGTGGAGCATTCGTTTGTGTGGGATGCTCTACCAGGTTCATTCCTAGATAATGCACTCAAAGGGCACTAAGCATAGAGTGTGAAAACTGAGTTTCCTTGAGAGCTGCTTGGAAGCCTGATGGTGTGTGAAGTTAGTGAGCCAAATGGAGTTGTTCTCCCACAAGAACCACTCGGCTGATCCTTCTTCAAGATGCCCTTCACCAACATGCAGTGTTTCCTTGATTGAATTAGCTCTCACACCAATATTTGCGTCTAGAGCCTTTGCATTGAGGGCTATCTGAAAACGGCTGTGGCGCTGAAGTTGCTTGTGAATGTGGAGTTGGTGGCATGTGAAACCCGCATGTGAAGCATTCGTTTGTGTGGGATGCTCTACCAGGTTCATTCCTAGATAATGCACTCAAAGGGCACTAAGCATAGAGTGTGAAAACTGAGTTTCCTTGAGAGCTGCTTGGAAGCCTGATGGTGTGTGAAGTTAGTGAGCCAAATGGAGTTGTTCTCCCACAAGAACCACTCGGCTGATCCTTCTTCAATATGCCCTTCACCAACATGCAGTGTTTCCTTGATTGAATTAGCTCTCACACCAATATTTGCGTCTAGAGCCTTTGCATTGAGGGCTATCTGAAAACGGCTGTGGCGCTGAATTTGCTTGTGAATGTGGAGTTGGTGGCATGTGAAACCCGCATGTGGAGCATTCGTTTCTGTGGGATGCTCTACCAGGTTCATTCCTAGATAATGCACTCAAAGGGCACTAAGCATAGAGTGTGAAAACTGAGTTTCCTTGAGAGCTGCTTGGAAGCCTGATGGTGTGTGAAGTTAGTGAGCCAAATGGAGTTGTTCTCCCACAAGAACCACTCGGCTGATCCTTCTTCAATATGCCCTTCACCAACATGCAGTGTTTCCTTGATTGAATTAGCTCTCACACCAATATTTGCGTCTAGAACCTTTGCATTCAGGGCTATCTGAAAACGGCTGTGGCGCTGAAGTTGCCTGTGAATGTGGAGTTGGTGGCATGTGAAACCCGCATGTGGAGCATTCGTTTCTGTGGGATGCTCTACCAGGTTCATTCCTAGATAATGCACTCAAAGGGCACTAAGCATAGAGTGTGAAAACTGAGTTTCCTTGAGAGCTGCTTGGAAGCCTGATGGTGTGTGAAGTTAGTGAGCCAAATGGAGTTGTTCTCCCACAAGAACCACTCGGCTGATCCTTCTTCAATATGCCCTTCACCAACATGCAGTGTTTCCTTGATTGAATTAGCTCTCACACCAATATTTGCGTCTAGAGCCTTTGCATTGAGGGCTATCTGAAAACGGCTGTGGCGCTGAAGTTGCCTGTGAATGTGGAGTTGGTGGCATGTGAAACCCGCATGTGGAGCACTCGTTTGTGTGGGATGCTCTACCAGGTTCATTCCTAGATAATGCACTCAAAGGGCACTAAGCATAGAGTGTGAAAACTGAGTTTCCTTGAGAGCTGCTTGGAAGCCTGATGGTGTGTGAAGTTAGTGAGCCAAATGGAGTTGTTCTCCCACAAGAACCACTCGGCTGATCCTTCTTCAATATGCCCTTCACCAACATGCAGTGTTTCCTTGATTGAATTAGCTCTCACACCAATATTTGCGTCTAGAGCCTTTGCATTGAGGGCTATCTGAAAACGGCTGTGGCGCTGAAGTTGCCTGTGAATGTGGAGTTGGTGGCATGTGAAACCCGCATGTGGAGCATTCGTTTGTGTGGGATGCTCTACCAGGTTCATTCCTAGATAATGCACTCAAAGGGCACTAAGCATAGAGTGTGAAAACTGAGTTTCCTTGAGAGCTGCTTTGAAGCCTGATGGTGTGTGAAGTTAGTGAGCCAAATGGAGTTGTTCTCCCACAAGAACCACTCGGCTGATCCTTCTTCAATATGCCCTTCACCAACATGCAGTGTTTCCTTGATTGAATTAGCTCTCACACCAATATTTGCGTCTAGAACCTTTGCATTGAGGGCTATCTGAAAACGGCTGTGGCGCTGAAGTTGCCTGTGAATGTGGAGTTGGTGGCATGTGAAACCCGCATGTGGAGCATTCGTTTCTGTGGGATGCTCTACCAGGTTCATTCCTAAATAATGCACTCAAAGGGCACTAAGCATAGAGTGTGAAAACTGAGTTTCCTTGAGAGCTGCTTGGAAGCCTGATGGTGTGTGAAGTTAGTGAGCCAAATGGAGTTGTTCTCCCACAAGAACCACTCGGCTGATCCTTCTTCAATATGCCCTTCACCAACATGCAGTGTTTCCTTGATTGAATTAGCTCTCACACCAATATTTGCGTCTAGAGCCTTTGCATTGAGGGCTATCTGAAAACGGCTGTGGCGCTGAAGTTGCCTGTGAATGTGGAGTTGGTGGCATGTGAAACCCGCATGTGAAGCATTCGTTTGTGTGGGATGCTCTACCAGGTTCATTCCTAGATAATGCACTCAAAGGGCACTAAGCATAGAGTGTGAAAACTGAGTTTCCTTGAGAGCTGCTTGGAAGCCTGATGGTGTGTGAAGTTAGTGAGCCAAATGGAGTTGTTCTCCCACAAGAACCACTCGGCTGATCCTTCTTCAATATGCCCTTCACCAACATGCAGTGTTTCCTTGATTGAATTAGCTCTCACACCAATATTTGCGTCTAGAGCCTTTGCATTGAGGGCTATCTGAAAACGGCTGTGGCGCTGAAGTTGCCTGTGAATGTGGAGTTGGTGGCATGTGAAACCCGCATGTGGAGCATTCGTTTGTGTGGGATGCTCTACCAGGTTCATTCCTAGATAATGCACTCAAAGGGCACTAAGCATAGAGTGTGAAAACTGAGTTTCCTTGAGAGCTGCTTGGAAGCCTGATGGTGTGTGAAGTTAGTGAGCCAAATGGAGTTGTTGTCCCACAAGAACCACTCGGCTGATCCTTCTTCAATATGCCCTTCACCAACATGCAGTGTTTCCTTGATTGAATTAGCTCTCACACCAATATTTGCGTCTAGAGCCTTTGCATTGAGGGCTATCTGAAAACGGCTGTGGCGCAGAAGTTGCCTGTGAATGTGGAGTTGGTGGCATGTGAAACCCGCATGTGGAGCATTCGTTTGTGTGGGATGCTCTACCAGGTTCATTCCTAGATAATGCACTCAAAGGGCACTAAGCATAGAGTGTGAAAACTGAGTTTCCTTGAGAGCTGCTTGGAAGCCTGATGGTGTGTGAAGTTAGTGAGCCAAATGGAGTTGTTCTCCCACAAGAACCACTCGGCTGATCCTTCTTCAATATGCCCTTCACCAACATGCAGTGTTTCCTTGATTGAATTAGCTCTCACACCAATATTTGCGTCTAGAGCCTTTGCATTGAGGGCTATCTGAAAACGGCTGTGGCGCTGAAGTTGCCTGTGAATGTGGAGTTGGTGGCATGTGAAACCCGCATGTGGAGCATTCGTTTGTGTGGGATGCTCTACCAGGTTCATTCCTAGATAATGCACTCAAAGGGCACTAAGCATAGAGTGTGAAAACTGAGTTTCCTTGAGAGCTGCTTGGAAGCCTGATGGTGTGTGAAGTTAGTGAGCCAAATGGAGTTGTTCTCCCACAAGAACCACTCGGCTGATCCTTCTTCAATATGCCCTTCACCAACATGCAGTGTTTCCTTGATTGAATTAGCTCTCACACCAATATTTGCGTCTAGAGCCTTTGCATTGAGGGCTATCTGAAAACGGCTGTGGCGCTGAAGTTGCCTGTGAATGTGGAGTTGGTGGCATGTGAAACCCGCATGTGGAGCATTCGTTTGTGTGGGATGCTCTACCAGGTTCATTCCTAGATAATGCACTCAAAGGGCACTAAGCATAGAGTGTGAAAACTGAGTTTCCTTGAGAGCTGCTTGGAAGCCTGATGGTGTGTGAAGTTAGTGAGCCAAATGGAGTTGTTCTCCCACAAGAACCACTCGGCTGATCCTTCTTCAATATGCCCTTCACCAACATGCAGTGTTTCCTTGATTGAATTAGCTCTCACACCAATATTTGCGTCTAGAGCCTTTGCATTGAGGGCTATTTGAAAACTGCTGTGGCGCTGAAGTTGCCTGTGAATGTGGAGTTGGTGGCATGTGAAACCCGCATGTGGAGCATTCGTTTGTGTGGGATGCTCTACCAGGTTCATTCCTAGATAATGCACTCAAAGGGCACTAAGCATAGAGTGTGAAAACTGAGTTTCCTTGAGAGCTGCTTGGAAGCCTGATGGTGTGTGAAGTTAGTGAGCCAAATGGAGTTGTTCTCCCACAAGAACCACTCGGCTGATCCTTCTTCAATATGCCCTTCACCAACATGCAGTGTTTCCTTGATTGAATTAGCTCTCACACCAGTATTTGCGTCTAGAGCCTTTGCATTGAGGGCCATTTGAAAACGGCTGTGGCGCTGAAGTTGCTTGTGAATGTGGAGTTGGTGGCATGTGAAACCCGCATGTGAAGCATTCGTTTGTGTGGGATGCTCTACCAGGTTCATTCCTAGATAATGCACTCAAAGGGCACTAAGCATAGAGTGTGAAAACTGAGTTTCCTTGAGAGCTGCTTGGAAGCCTGATGGTGTGTGAAGTTAGTGAGCCAAATGGAGTTGTTCTCCCACAAGAACCACTCGACTGATCCTTCTTCAATATGCCCTTCACCAACATGCAGTGTTTCCTTGATTGAATTAGCTCTCACACCAATATTTGCGTCTAGAGCCTTTGCATTGAGGGCTATCTGAAAACGGCTGTGGCGCTGAAGTTGCCTGTGAATGTGGAGTTGGTGGCATGTGAAACCCGCATGTGGAGCATTCGTTTGTGTGGGATGCTCTACCAGGTTCATTCCTAGATAATGCACTCAAAGGGCACTAAGCATAGAGTGTGAAAACTGAGTTTCCTTGAGAGCTGCTTGGAAGCCTGATGGTGTGTGAAGTTAGTGAGCCAAATGGAGTTGTTCTCCCACAAGAACCACTCGGCTGATCCTTCTTCAATATGCCCTTCACCAACATGCAGTGTTTCCTTGATTGAATTAGCTCTCACACCAATATTTGCGTCTAGAGCCTTTGCATTGAGGGCTATCTGAAAACGGCTGTGGCGCTGAAGTTGCCTGTGAATGTGGAGTTGGTGGCATGTGAAACCCGCATGTGGAGCATTCGTTTCTGTGGGATGCTCTACCAGGTTCATTCCTAGGTAATGCACTCAAAGGGCACTAAGCATAGAGTGTGAAAACTGAGTTTCCTTGAGAGCTGCTTGGAAGCCTGATGGTGTGTGAAGTTAGTGAGCCAAATGGAGTTGTTCTCCCACAAGAACCACTCGGCTGATCCTTCTTCAATATGCCCTTCAACAACATGCAGTGTTTTCTTGATTGAATTAGCTCTCACACCAATATTTGCGTCTAGAGCCTTTGCATTGAGGGCTATCTGAAAACGGCTGTGGCGCTGAAGTTGCCTGTGAATGTGGAGTTGGTGGCATGTGAAACCCGCATGTGGAGCATTCGTTTGTGTGGGATGCTCTACCAGGTTCATTTCAGTCCTAGCCATACAAAGGGCACTAAGCATAGAGTGTGAAAACTGAGTTTCCTTGAGAGCTGCTTGGAAGCCTGATGGTGTGTGAAGTTAGTGAGCCAAATGGAGTTGTTCTCCCACAAGAACCGCTCGGCTGATCCTTCTTCAATATGCCCTTCACCAACATGCAGTGTTTCCTTGATTGAATTAGCTCTCACACCAATATTTGCGTCTAGAGCCTTTGCATTGAGGGCTATCTGAAAACGGCTGTGGCGCTGAAGTTGCCTGTGAATGTGGAGTTGGTGGCATGTGAAACCCGCATGTGGAGCATTCGTTTGTGTGGGATGCTCTACCAGGTTCATTCCTAGATAATGCACTCAAAGGGCACTAAGCATAGAGTGTGAAAACTGAGTTTCCTTGAGAGCTGCTTGCAAGCCTGATGGTGTGTGAAGTTAGTGAGCCAAATGGAGTTGTTCTCCCACAAGAACCACTCGGCTGATCCTTCTTCAATATGCCCTTCACCAACATGCAGTGTTTCCTTGATTGAATTAGCTCTCACACCAATATTTGCGTCTAGAGCCTTTGCATTGAGGGCTATCTGAAAACGGCTGTGGCGCTGAAGTTGCCTGTGAATGTGGAGTTGGTGGCATGTGAAACCCGCATGTGGAGCATTCGTTTGTGTGGGATGCTCTACCAGGTTCATTTCAGTCCTAGCCATACAAAGGGCACTAAGCATAGAGTGTGAAAACTGAGTTTCCTTGAGAGCTACTTGGAAGCCTGATGGTGTGTGAAGTTAGTGAGCCAAATGGAGTTGTTCTCCCACAAGAACCACTCGGCTGATCCTTCTTCAATATGCCCTTCACCAACATGCAGTGTTTCCTTGATTGAATTAGCTCTCACACCAATATTTGCGTCTAGAGCCTTTGCATTGAGGGCTATCTGAAAACGGCTGTGGCGCTGAAGTTGCCTGTGAATGTGGAGTTGGTGGCATGTGAAACCCGCATGTGGAGCATTCGTTTGTGTGGGATGCTCTACCAGGTTCATTCCTAGATAATGCACTCAAAGGGCACTAAGCATAGAGTGTGAAAACTGAGTTTCCTTGAGAGCTGCTTGGAAGCCTGATGGTGTGTGAAGTTAGTGAGCCAAATGGAGTTGTTCTCCCACAAGAACCACTCGGCTGATCCTTCTTCAATATGCCCTTCACCAACATGCAGTGTTTCCTTGATTGAATTAGCTCTCACACCAATATTTGCGTCTAGAGCCTTTGCATTGAGGGCTATCTGAAAACGGCTGTGGCGCTGAAGTTGCCTGTGAATGTGGAGTTGGTGGCATGTGAAACCCGCATGTGGAGCATTCGTTTGTGTGGGATGCTCTACCAGGTTCATTCCTAGATAATGCACTCAAAGGGCACTAAGCATGGAGTGTGAAAACTGAGTTTCCTTGAGAGCTGCTTGGAAGCCTGATGGTGTGTGAAGTTAGTGAGCCAAATGGAGTTGTTCTCCCACAAGAACCACTCGGCTGATCCTTCTTCAATATGCCCTTCACCAACATGCAGTGTTTCCTTGATTGAATTAGCTCTCACACCAATATTTGCGTCTAGAGCCTTTGCATTGAGGGCTATCTGAAAACGGCTGTGGCGCTGAAGTTGCCTGTGAATGTGGAGTTGGTGGCATGTGAAACCCGCATGTGGAGCATTCGTTTGTGTGGGATGCTCTACCAGGTTCATTTCAGTCCTAGCCATACAAAGGGCACTAAGCATGGAGTGTGAAAACTGAGTTTCCTTGAGAGCTGCTTGGAAGCCTGATGGTGTGTGAAGTTAGTGAGCCAAATGGAGTTGTTCTCCCACAAGAACCACTCGGCTGATCCTTCTTCAATATGCCCTTCACCAACATGCAGTGTTTCCATGATTGAATTAGCTCTCACACCAATATTTGCGTCTAGAGCCTTTGCATTGAGGGCTATCTGAAAACGGCTGTGGCGCTGAAGTTGCCTGTGAATGTGGAGTTGGTGGCATGTGAAACCCGCATGTGGAGCATTCGTTTGTGTGGGATGCTCTACCAGGTTCATTTCAGTCCTAGCCATACAAAGGGCACTAAGCATAGAGTGTGAAAACTGAGTTTCCTTGAGAGCTGCTTGGAAGCCTGATGGTGTGTGAAGTTAGTGAGCCAAATGGAGTTGTTCTCCCACAAGAACCACTCGGCTGATCCTTCTTCAATATGCCCTTCACCAACATGCAGTGTTTCCTTGATTGAATTAGCTCTCACACCAATATTTGCGTCTAGAGCCTTTGCATTGAGGGCTATCTGAAAACGGCTGTGGCGCTGAAGTTGCCTGTGAATGTGGAGTTGGTAGCATGTGAAACCCGCATGTGGAGCATTCGTTTGTGTGGGATGCTCTACCAGGTTCATTCCTAGATAATGCACTCAAAGGGCACTAAGCATAGAGTGTGAAAACTGAGTTTCCTTGAGAGCTGCTTGGAAGCCTGATGGTGTGTGAAGTTAGTGAGCCAAATGGAGTTGTTCTCCCACAAGAACCACTCGGCTGATCCTTCTTCAATATGCCCTTCACCAACATGCAGTGTTTCCTTGATTGAATTAGCTCTCACACCAATATTTGTGTCTAGAGCCTTTGCATTGAGGGCTATCTGAAAACGGCTGTGGCGCTGAAGTTGCCTGTGAATGTGGAGTTGGTAGCATGTGAAACCCGCATGTGGAGCATTCGTTTGTGTGGGATGCTCTACCAGGTTCATTTCAGTCCTAGCCATACAAAGGGCACTAAGCATAGAGTGTGAAAACTGAGTTTCCTTGAGAGCTACTTGGAAGCCTGATGGTGTGTGAAGTTAGTGAGCCAAATGGAGTTGTTCTCCCACAAGAACCACTCGGCTGATCCTTCTTCAATATGCCCTTCACCAACATGCAGTGTTTCCTTGATTGAATTAGCTCTCACACCAATATTTGCGTCTAGAGCCTTTGCATTGAGGGCTATCTGAAAACGGCTGTGGCGCTGAAGTTGCCTGTGAATGTGGAGTTGGTGGCATGTGAAACCCGCATGTGGAGCATTCGTTTCTGTGGGATGCTCTACCAGGTTCATTCCTAGATAATGCACTCAAAGGGCACTAAGCATAGAGTGTGAAAACTGAGTTTCCTTGAGAGCTGCTTGGAAGCCTGATGGTGTGTGAAGTTAGTGAGCCAAATGGAGTTGTTCTCCCACAAGAACCACTCGGCTGATCCTTCTTCAATATGCCCTTCACCAACATGCAGTGTTTCCTTGATTGAATTAGCTCTCACACCAATATTTGCGTCTAGAGCCTTTGCATTGAGGGCTATCTGAAAACGGCTGTGGCGCTGAAGTTGCCTGTGAATGTGGAGTTGGTGGCATGTGAAACCCGCATGTGGAGCATTCGTTTGTGTGGGATGCTCTACCAGGTTCATTTCAGTCCTAGCCATACAAAGGGCACTAAGCATAGAGTGTGAAAACTGAGTTTCCTTGAGAGCTGCTTGGAAGCCTGATGGTGTGTGAAGTTAGTGAGCCAAATGGAGTTGTTCTCCCACAAGAACCACTCGGCTGATCCTTCTTCAATATGCCCTTCACCAACATGCAGTGTTTCCTTGATTGAATTAGCTCTCACACCAATATTTGCGTCTAGAGCCTTTGCATTGAGGGCTATCTGAAAACGGCTGTGGCGCTGAAGTTGCCTGTGAATGTGGAGTTGGTGGCATGTGAAACCCGCATGTGGAGCATTCGTTTGTGTGGGATGCTCTACCAGGTTCATTTCAGTCCTAGCCATACAAAGGGCACTAAGCATAGAGTGTGAAAACTGAGTTTCCTTGAGAGCTGCTTGGAAGCCTGATGGTGTGTGAAGTTAGTGAGCCAAATGGAGTTGTTCTCCCACAAGAACCACTCGGCTGATCCTTCTTCAATATGCCCTTCACCAACATGCAGTGTTTCCTTGATTGAATTAGCTCTCACACCAATATTTGCGTCTAGAGCCTTTGCATTGAGGGCTATCTGAAAACGGCTGTGGCGCTGAAGTTGCCTGTGAATGTGGAGTTGGTGGCATGTGAAACCCGCATGTGGAGCATTCGTTTGTGTGGGATGCTCTACCAGGTTCATTTCAGTCCTAGCCATACAAAGGGCACTAAGCATAGAGTGTGAAAACTGAGTTTCCTTGAGAGCTGCTTGGAAGCCTGATGGTGTGTGAAGTTAGTGAGCCAAATGGAGTTGTTCTCCCACAAGAACCACTCGGCTGATCCTTCTTCAATATGCCCTTCACCAACATGCAGTGTTTCCTTGATTGAATTAGCTCTCACACCAATATTTGCGTCTAGAGCCTTTGCATTGAGGGCTATCTGAAAACGGCTGTGGCGCTGAAGTTGCCTGTGAATGTGGAGTTGGTGGCATGTGAAACCCGCATGTGGAGCATTCGTTTGTGTGGGATGCTCTACCAGGTTCATTCCTAGATAATGCACTCAAAGGGCACTAAGCATGGAGTATGAAAACTGAGTTTCCTTGAGAGCTGCTTGGAAGCCTGATGGTGTGTGAAGTTAGTGAGCCAAATGGAGTTGTTCTCCCACAAGAACCACTCGGCTGATCCTTCTTCAATATGCCCTTCACCAACATGCAGTGTTTCCTTGATTGAATTAGCTCTCACACCAATATTTGCGTCTAGAGCCTTTGCATTGAGGGCTATCTGAAAACGGCTGTGGCGCTGAAGTTGCCTGTGAATGTGGAGTTGGTGTCATGTGAAACCCGCATGTGGAGCATTCGTTTGTGTGGGATGCTCTACCAGGTTCATTTCAGTCCTAGCCATACAAAGGGCACTAAGCATAGAGTGTGAAAACTGAGTTTCCTTGAGAGCTGCTTGGAAGCCTGATGGTGTGTGAAGTTAGTGAGCCAAATGGAGTTGTTCTCCCACAAGAACCACTCGGCTGATCCTTCTTCAATATGCCCTTCACCAACATGCAGTGTTTCCTTGATTGAATTAGCTCTCACACCAATATTTGCGTCTAGAGCCTTTGCATTGAGGGCTATCTGAAAACGGCTGTGGCGCTGAAGTTGCCTGTGAATGTGGAGTTGGTGGCATGTGAAACCCGCATGTGGAGCATTCGTTTCTGTGGGATGCTCTACCAGGTTCATTCCTAGATAATGCACTCAAAGGGCACTAAGCATAGAGTGTGAAAACTGAGTTTCCTTGAGAGCTGCTTGGAAGCCTGATGGTGTGTGAAGTTAGTGAGCCAAATGGAGTTGTTCTCCCACAAGAACCACTCGGCTGATCCTTCTTCAATATGCCCTTCACCAACATGCAGTGTTTCCTTGATTGAATTAGCTCTCACACCAATATTTCCGTCTAGAGCCTTTGCATTGAGGGCTATCTGAAAACGGCTGTGGCGCTGAAGTTGCCTGTGAATGTGGAGTTGGTGGCATGTGAAACCCGCATGTGGAGCATTCGTTTGTGTGGGATGCTCTACCAGGTTCATTTCAGTCCTAGCCATACAAAGGGCACTAAGCATAGAGTGTGAAAACTGAGTTTCCTTGAGAGCTACTTGGAAGCCTGATGGTGTGTGAAGTTAGTGAGCCAAATGGAGTTGTTCTCCCACAAGAACCACTCGGCTGATCCTTCTTCAATATGCCCTTCACCAACATGCAGTGTTTCCTTGATTGAATTAGCTCTCACACCAATATTTGCGTCTAGAGCCTTTGCATTGAGGGCTATCTGAAAACGGCTGTGGCGCTGAAGTTGCCTGTGAATGTGGAGTTGGTGGCATGTGAAACCCGCATGTGGAGCATTCGTTTGTGTGGGATGCTCTACCAGGTTCATTCCTAGATAATGCACTCAAAGGGCACTAAGCATAGAGTGTGAAAACTGAGTTTCCTTGAGAGCTGCTTGGAAGCCTGATGGTGTGTGAAGTTAGTGAGCCAAATGGAGTTGTTCTCCCACAAGAACCACTCGGCTGATCCTTCTTCAATATGCCCTTCACCAACATGCAGTGTTTCCTTGATTGAATTAGCTCTCACACCAATATTTGCGTCTAGAGCCTTTGCATTGAGGGCTATCTGAAAACGGCTGTGGCGCTGAAGTTGCCTGTGAATGTGGAGTTGGTGGCATGTGAAACCCGCATGTGGAGCATTCGTTTGTGTGGGATGCTCTACCAGGTTCATTCCTAGATAATGCACTCAAAGGGCACTAAGCATGGAGTGTGAAAACTGAGTTTCCTTGAGAGCTGCTTGGAAGCCTGATGGTGTGTGAAGTTAGTGAGCCAAATGGAGTTGTTCTCCCACAAGAACCACTCGGCTGATCCTTCTTCAATATGCCCTTCACCAACATGCAGTGTTTCCTTGATTGAATTAGCTCTCACACCAATATTTGCGTCTAGAGCCTTTGCATTGAGGGCTATCTGAAAACGGCTGTGGCGCTGAAGTTGCCTGTGAATGTGGAGTTGGTGGCATGTGAAACCCGCATGTGGAGCATTCGTTTGTGTGGGATGCTCTACCAGGTTCATTTCAGTCCTAGCCATACAAAGGGCACTAAGCATGGAGTGTGAAAACTGAGTTTCCTTGAGAGCTGCTTGGAAGCCTGATGGTGTGTGAAGTTAGTGAGCCAAATGGAGTTGTTCTCCCACAAGAACCACTCGGCTGATCCTTCTTCAATATGCCCTTCACCAACATGCAGTGTTTCCTTGATTGAATTAGCTCTCACACCAATATCTGCGTCTAGAGCCTTTGCATTGAGGGCTATCTGAAAACGGCTGTGGCGCTGAAGTTGCCTGTGAATGTGGAGTTGGTGGCATGTGAAACCCGCATGTGGAGCATTCGTTTCTGTGGGATGCTCTACCAGGTTCATTCCTAGATAATGCACTAAAAGGGCACTAAGCATAGAGTGTGAAAACTGAGTTTCCTTGAGAGCTGCTTGGAAGCCTGATGGTGTGTGAAGTTAGTGAGCCAAATGGAGTTGTTCTCCCACAAGAACCACTCGGCTGATCCTTCTTCAATATGCCCTTCACCAACATGCAGTGTTTCCTTGATTGAATTAGCTCTCACACCAATATCTGCGTCTAGAGCCTTTGCATTGAGGGCTATCTGAAAACGGCTGTGGCGCTGAAGTTGCCTGTGAATGTGGAGTTGGTGGCATGTGAAACCCGCATGTGGAGCATTCGTTTGTGTGGGATGCTCTACCAGGTTCATTCCTAGATAATGCACTAAAAGGGCACTAAGCATAGAGTGTGAAAACTGAGTTTCCTTGAGAGCTGCTTGGAAGCCTGATGGTGTGTGAAGTTAGTGAGCCAAATGGAGTTGTTCTCCCACAAGAACCACTCGGCTGATCCTTCTTCAATATGCCCTTCACCAACATGCAGTGTTTCCTTGATTGAATTAGCTCTCACACCAATATCTGCGTCTAGAGCCTTTGCATTGAGGGCTATCTGAAAACGGCTGTGGCGCTGAAGTTGCCTGTGAATGTGGAGTTGGTGGCATGTGAAACCCGCATGTGGAGCATTCGTTTGTGTGGGATGCTCTACCAGGTTCATTTCAGTCCTAGCCATACAAAGGGCACTAAGCATAGAGTGTGAAAACTGAGTTTCCTTGAGAGCTGCTTGGAAGCCTGATGGTGTGTGAAGTTAGTGAGCCAAATGGAGTTGTTCTCCCACAAGAACCACTCGGCTGATCCTTCTTCAATATGCCCTTCACCAACATGCAGTGTTTCCTTGATTGAATTAGCTCTCACACCAATATTTGCGTCTAGAGCCTTTGCATTGAGGGCTATCTGAAAACGGCTGTGGCGCTGAAGTTGCCTGTGAATGTGGAGTTGGTAGCATGTGAAACCCGCATGTGGAGCATTCGTTTGTGTGGGATGCTCTACCAGGTTCATTCCTAGATAATGCACTAAAAGGGCACTAAGCATAGAGTGTGAAAACTGAGTTTCCTTGAGAGCTGCTTGGAAGCCTGATGGTGTGTGAAGTTAGTGAGCCAAATGGAGTTGTTCTCCCACAAGAACCACTCGGCTGATCCTTCTTCAATATGCCCTTCACCAACATGCAGTGTTTCCTTGATTGAATTAGCTCTCACACCAGTATTTGCGTCTAGAGCCTTTGCATTGAGGGCTATCTGAAAACGGCTGTGGCGCTGAAGTTGCCTGTGAATGTGGAGTTGGTGGCATGTGAAACCCGCATGTGGAGCATTCGTTTGTGTGGGATGCTCTACCAGGTTCATTCCTAGATAATGCACTCAAAGGGCACTAAGCATAGAGTGTGAAAACTGAGTTTCCTTGAGAGCTGCTTGGAAGCCTGATGGTGTGTGAAGTTAGTGAGCCAAATGGAGTTGTTCTCCCACAAGAACCACTCGGCTGATCCTTCTTCAATATGCCCTTCACCAACATGCAGTGTTTCCTTGATTGAATTAGCTCTCACACCAATATTTGCGTCTAGAGCCTTTGCATTGAGGGCTATCTGAAAACGGCTGTGGCGCTGAAGTTGCCTGTGAATGTGGAGTTGGTGGCATGTGAAACCCGCATGTGGAGCATTCGTTTGTGTGGGATGCTCTACCAGGTTCATTCCTAGATAATGCACTCAAAGGGCACTAAGCATGGAGTGTGAAAACTGAGTTTCCTTGAGAGCTGCTTGGAAGCCTGATGGTGTGTGAAGTTAGTGAGCCAAATGGAGTTGTTCTCCCACAAGAACCACTCGGCTGATCCTTCTTCAATATGCCCTTCACCAACATGCAGTGTTTCCTTGATTGAATTAGCTCTCACACCAATATTTGCGTCTAGAGCCTTTGCATTGAGGGCTATCTGAAAACGGCTGTGGCGCTGAAGTTGCCTGTGAATGTGGAGTTGGTGGCATGTGAAACCCGCATGTGGAGCATTCGTTTGTGTGGGATGCTCTACCAGGTTCATTTCAGTCCTAGCCATACAAAGGGCACTAAGCATGGAGTGTGAAAACTGAGTTTCCTTGAGAGCTGCTTGGAAGCCTGATGGTGTGTGAAGTTAGTGAGCCAAATGGAGTTGTTCTCCCACAAGAACCACTCGGCTGATCCTTCTTCAATATGCCCTTCACCAACATGCAGTGTTTCCTTGATTGAATTAGCTCTCACACCAATATCTGCGTCTAGAGCCTTTGCATTGAGGGCTATCTGAAAACGGCTGTGGCGCTGAAGTTGCCTGTGAATGTGGAGTTGGTGGCATGTGAAACCCGCATGTGGAGCATTCGTTTCTGTGGGATGCTCTACCAGGTTCATTCCTAGATAATGCACTAAAAGGGCACTAAGCATAGAGTGTGAAAACTGAGTTTCCTTGAGAGCTGCTTGGAAGCCTGATGGTGTGTGAAGTTAGTGAGCCAAATGGAGTTGTTCTCCCACAAGAACCACTCGGCTGATCCTTCTTCAATATGCCCTTCACCAACATGCAGTGTTTCCTTGATTGAATTAGCTCTCACACCAATATCTGCGTCTAGAGCCTTTGCATTGAGGGCTATCTGAAAACGGCTGTGGCGCTGAAGTTGCCTGTGAATGTGGAGTTGGTGGCATGTGAAACCCGCATGTGGAGCATTCGTTTCTGTGGGATGCTCTACCAGGTTCATTCCTAGATAATGCACTAAAAGGGCACTAAGCATAGAGTGTGAAAACTGAGTTTCCTTGAGAGCTGCTTGGAAGCCTGATGGTGTGTGAAGTTAGTGAGCCAAATGGAGTTGTTCTCCCACAAGAACCACTCGGCTGATCCTTCTTCAATATGCCCTTCACCAACATGCAGTGTTTCCTTGATTGAATTAGCTCTCACACCAATATCTGCGTCTAGAGCCTTTGCATTGAGGGCTATCTTAAAACGGCTGTGGCGCTGAAGTTGCCTGTGAATGTGGAGTTGGTGGCATGTGAAACCCGCATGTGGAGCATTCGTTTGTGTGGGATGCTCTACCAGGTTCATTTCAGTCCTAGCCATACAAAGGGCACTAAGCATAGAGTGTGAAAACTGAGTTTCCTTGAGAGCTGCTTGGAAGCCTGATGGTGTGTGAAGTTAGTGAGCCAAATGGAGTTGTTCTCCCACAAGAACCACTCGGCTGATCCTTCTTCAATATGCCCTTCACCAACATGCAGTGTTTCCTTGATTGAATTAGCTCTCACACCAATATTTGCGTCTAGAGCCTTTGCATTGAGGGCTATCTGAAAACGGCTGTGGCGCTGAAGTTGCCTGTGAATGTGGAGTTGGTAGCATGTGAAACCCGCATGTGGAGCATTCGTTTGTGTGGGATGCTCTACCAGGTTCATTCCTAGATAATGCACTAAAAGGGCACTAAGCATAGAGTGTGAAAACTGAGTTTCCTTGAGAGCTGCTTGGAAGCCTGATGGTGTGTGAAGTTAGTGAGCCAAATGGAGTTGTTCTCCCACAAGAACCACTCGGCTGATCCTTCTTCAATATGCCCTTCACCAACATGCAGTGTTTCCTTGATTGAATTAGCTCTCACACCAGTATTTGCGTCTAGAGCCTTTGCATTGAGGGCTATCTGAAAACGGCTGTGGCGCTGAAGTTGCCTGTGAATGTGGAGTTGGTGGCATGTGAAACCCGCATGTGGAGCATTCGTTTGTGTGGGATGCTCTACCAGGTTCATTCCTAGATAATGCACTCAAAGGGCACTAAGCATAGAGTGTGAAAACTGAGTTTCCTTGAGAGCTGCTTGGAAGCCTGATGGTGTGTGAAGTTAGTGAGCCAAATGGAGTTGTTCTCCCACAAGAACCACTCGGCTGATCCTTCTTCAATATGCCCTTCACCAACATGCAGTGTTTCCTTGATTGAATTAGCTCTCACACCAATATTTGTGTCTAGAGCCTTTGCATTGAGGGCTATCTGAAAACGGCTGTGGCGCTGAAGTTGCCTGTGAATGTGGAGTTGGTAGCATGTGAAACCCGCATGTGGAGCATTCGTTTGTGTGGGATGCTCTACCAGGTTCATTCCTAGATAATGCACTCAAAGGGCACTAAGCATAGAGTGTGAAAACTGAGTTTCCTTGAGAGCTACTTGGAAGCCTGATGGTGTGTGAAGTTAGTGAGCCAAATGGAGTTGTTCTCCCACAAGAACCACTCGGCTGATCCTTCTTCAATATGCCCTTCACCAACATGCAGTGTTTCCTTGATTGAATTAGCTCTCACACCAATATTTGCGTCTAGAGCCTTTGCATTGAGGGCTATCTGAAAACGGCTGTGGCGCTGAAGTTGCCTGTGAATGTGGAGTTGGTGGCATGTGAAACCCGCATGTGGAGCATTCGTTTGTGTGGGATGCTCTACCAGGTTCATTTCAGTCCTAGCCATACAAAGGGCACTAAGCATAGAGTGTGAAAACTGAGTTTCCTTGAGAGCTACTTGGAAGCCTGATGGTGTGTGAAGTTAGTGAGCCAAATGGAGTTGTTCTCCCACAAGAACCACTCGGCTGATCCTTCTTCAATATGCCCTTCACCAACATGCAGTGTTTCCTTGATTGAATTAGCTCTCACACCAATATTTGCGTCTAGAGCCTTTGCATTGAGGGCTATCTGAAAACGGCTGTGGCGCTGAAGTTGCCTGTGAATGTGGAGTTGGTGGCATGTGAAACCCGCATGTGGAGCATTCGTTTCTGTGGGATGCTCTACCAGGTTCATTCCTAGATAATGCACTCAAAGGGCACTAAGCATAGAGTGTGAAAACTGAGTTTCCTTGAGAGCTGCTTGGAAGCCTGATGGTGTGTGAAGTTAGTGAGCCAAATGGAGTTGTTCTCCCACAAGAACCACTCGGCTGATCCTTCTTCAATATGCCCTTCACCAACATGCAGTGTTTCCTTGATTGAATTAGCTCTCACACCAATATTTGCGTCTAGAGCCTTTGCATTGAGGGCTATCTGAAAACGGCTGTGGCGCTGAAGTTGCCTGTGAATGTGTAGTTGGTGGCATGTGAAACCCGCATGTGAAGCATTCGTTTGTGTGGGATGCTCTACCAGGTTCATTCCTAGATAATGCACTCAAAGGGCACTAAGCATGGAGTGTGAAAACTGAGTTTCCTTGAGAGCTGCTTGGAAGCCTGATGGTGTGTGAAGTTAGTGAGCCAAATGGAGTTGTTCTCCCACAAGAACCACTCGGCTGATCCTTCTTCAATATGCCCTTCACCAACATGCAGTGTTTCCTTGATTGAATTAGCTCTCACACCAATATTTGCGTCTAGAGCCTTTGCATTGAGGGCTATCTGAAAACGGCTGTGGCGCTGAAGTTGCCTGTGAATGTGGAGTTGGTGGCATGTGAAACCCGCATGTGGAGCATTCGTTTGTGTGGGATGCTCTACCAGGTTCATTTCAGTCCTAGCCATACAAAGGGCACTAAGCATAGAGTGTGAAAACTGAGTTTCCTTGAGAGCTGCTTGGAAGCCTGATGGTGTGTGAAGTTAGTGAGCCAAATGGAGTTGTTCTCCCACAAGAACCACTCGGCTGATCCTTCTTCAATATGCCCTTCACCAACATGCAGTGTTTCCTTGATTGAATTAGCTCTCACACCAATATTTGCGTCTAGAGCCTTTGCATTGAGGGCTATCTGAAAACGGCTGTGGCGCTGAAGTTGCCTGTGAATGTGGAGTTGGTGGCATGTGAAAACCGCATGTGGAGCATTCGTTTGTGTGGGATGCTCTACCAGGTTCATTTCAGTCCTAGCCATACAAAGGGCACTAAGCATAGAGTGTGAAAACTGAGTTTCCTTGAGAGCTGCTTGGAAGCCTGATGGTGTGTGAAGTTAGTGAGCCAAATGGAGTTGTTCTCCCACAAGAACCACTCGGCTGATCCTTCTTCAATATGCCCTTCACCAACATGCAGTGTTTCCTTGATTGAATTAGCTCTCACACCAATATTTGCGTCTAGAGCCTTTGCATTGAGGGCTATCTGAAAACGGCTGTGGCGCTGAAGTTGCCTGTGAATGTGGAGTTGGTGGCATGTGAAACCCGCATGTGGAGCATTCGTTTCTGTGGGATGCTCTACCAGGTTCATTCCTAGATAATGCACTCAAAGGGCACTAAGCATAGAGTGTGAAAACTGAGTTTCCTTGAGAGCTGCTTGGAAGCCTGATGGTGTGTGAAGTTAGTGAGCCAAATGGAGTTGTTCTCCCACAAGAACCACTCGGCTGATCCTTCTTCAATATGCCCTTCACCAACATGCAGTGTTTCCTTGATTGAATTAGCTCTCACACCAATATTTGCGTCTAGACCCTTTGCATTGACGGCTATCTGAAAACGGCTGTGGCGCTGAAGTTGCCTCTGAATGTGGAGTTGGTGGCATGTGAAACCCGCATGTGGAGCATTCGTTTGTGTGGGATGCTCTACCAGGTTCATTCCTAGATAATGCACTCAAAGGGCACTAAGCATAGAGTGTGAAAACTGAGTTTCCTTGAGAGCTGCTTGGAAGCCTGATGGTGTGTGAAGTTAGTGAGCCAAATGGAGTTGTTCTCCCACAAGAACCACTCGGCTGATCCTTCTTCAATATGCCCTTCACCAACATGCAGTGTTTCCTTGATTGAATTAGCTCTCACACCAATATTTGCGTCTAGAGCCTTTGCATTGAGGGCTATTTGAAAACGGCTGTGGCGCTGAAGTTGCCTGTGAATGTGGAGTTGGTGGCATGTGAAACCCGCATGTGGAGCATTCGTTTGTGTGGGATGCTCTACCAGGTTCATTCCTAGATAATGCACTCAAAGGGCACTAAGCATGGAGTATGAAAACTGAGTTTCCTTGAGAGCTGCTTGGAAGCCTGATGGTGTGTGAAGTTAGTGAGCCAAATGGAGTTGTTCTCCCACAAGAACCACTCGGCTGATCCTTCTTCAATATGCCCTTCACCAACATGCAGTGTTTCCTTGATTGAATTAGCTCTCACACCAATATTTGCGTCTAGAGCCTTTGCATTGAGGGCTATCTGAAAACGGCTGTGGCGCTGAAATTGCCTGTGAATGTGGAGTTGGTGGCATGTGAAACCCGCATGTGGAGCATTCGTTTGTGTGGGATGCTCTACCAGGTTCATTTCAGTCCTAGCCATACAAAGGGCACTAAGCATAGAGTGTGAAAACTGAGTTTCCTTGAGAGCTGCTTGGAAGCCTGATGGTGTGTGAAGTTAGTGAGCCAAATGGAGTTGTTCTCCCACAAGAATCACTCGGCTGATCCTTCTTCAATATGCCCTTCACCAACATGCAGTGTTTCCTTGATTGAATTAGCTCTCACACCAATATTTGCGTCTAGAGCCTTTGCATTGAGGGCTATCTGAAAACGGCTGTGGCGCTGAAGTTGCCTGTGAATGTGGAGTTGGTGGCATGTGAAACCCGCATGTGGAGCATTCGTTTGTGTGGGATGCTCTACCAGGTTCATTCCTAGATAATGCACTCAAAGGGCACTAAGCATGGAGTGTGAAAACTGAGTTTCCTTGAGAGCTGCTTGGAAGCCTGATGGTGTGTGAAGTTAGTGAGCCAAATGGAGTTGTTCTCCCACAAGAACCACTCGGCTGATCCTTCTTCAATATGCCCTTCACCAACATGCAGTGTTTCCTTGATTGAATTAGCTCTCACACCAATATTTGCGTCTAGAGCCTTTGCATTGAGGGCTATCTGAAAACGGCTGTGGCGCTGAAGTTGCCTGTGAATGTGGAGTTGGTGGCATGTGAAACCCGCATGTGGAGCATTCGTTTGTGTGGGATGCTCTACCAGGTTCATTTCAGTCCTAGCCATACAAAGGGCACTAAGCATAGAGTGTGAAAACTGAGTTTCCTTGAGAGCTGCTTGGAAGCCTGATGGTGTGTGAAGTTAGTGAGCCAAATGGAGTTGTTCTCCCACAAGAACCACTCGGCTGATCCTTCTTCAATATGCCCTTCACCAACATGCAGTGTTTCCTTGATTGAATTAGCTCTCACACCAATATTTGTGTCTAGAGCCTTTGCATTGAGGGCTATCTGAAATCGGCTGTGGCGCTGAAGTTGCCTGTGAATGTGGAGTTGGTAGCATGTGAAACCCGCATGTGGAGCATTCGTTTCTGTGGGATGCTCTACCAGGTTCATTCCTAGATAATGCACTCAAAGGGCACTAAGCATAGAGTGTGAAAACTGAGTTTCCTTGAGAGCTGCTTGGAAGCCTGATGGTGTGTGAAGTTAGTGAGCCAAATGGAGTTGTTCTCCCACAAGAACCACTCGGCTGATCCTTCTTCAATATGCCCTTCACCAACATGCAGTGTTTCCTTGATTGAATTAGCTCTCACACCAATATTTGCGTCTAGAGCCTTTGCATTGAGGGCTATCTGAAAACGGCTGTGGCGCTGAAGTTGCCTGTGAATGTGGAGTTGGTGGCATGTGAAACCCGCATGTGGAGCATTCGTTTGTGTGGGATGCTCTACCAGGTTCATTTCAGTCCTAGCCATACAAAGGGCACTAAGCATAGAGTGTGAAAACTGAGTTTCCTTGAGAGCTACTTGGAAGCCTGATGGTGTGTGAAGTTAGTGAGCCAAATGGAGTTGTTCTCCCACAAGAACCACTCGGCTGATCCTTCTTCAATATGCCCTTCACCAACATGCAGTGTTTCCTTGATTGAATTAGCTCTCACACCAATATTTGCGTCTAGAGCCTTTGCATTGAGGGCTATCTGAAAACGGCTGTGGCGCTGAAGTTGCCTGTGAATGTGGAGTTGGTGGCATGTGAAACCCGCATGTGGAGCATTCGTTTGTGTGGGATGCTCTACCAGGTTCATTCCTAGATAATGCACTCAAAGGGCACTAAGCATAGAGTGTGAAAACTGAGTTTCCTTGAGAGCTGCTTGGAAGCCTGATGGTGTGTGAAGTTAGTGAGCCAAATGGAGTTGTTCTCCCACAAGAACCACTCGGCTGATCCTTCTTCAATATGCCCTTCACCAACATGCAGTGTTTCCTTGATTGAATTAGCTCTCACACCAATATTTGCGTCTAGAGCCTTTGCATTGAGGGCTATCTGAAAACGGCTGTGGCGCTGAAGTTGCCTGTGAATGTGGAGTTGGTGGCATGTGAAACCCGCATGTGGAGCATTCGTTTGTGTGGGATGCTCTACCAGGTTCATTCCTAGATAATGCACTCAAAGGGCACTAAGCATGGAGTGTGAAAACTGAGTTTCCTTGAGAGCTGCTTGGAAGCCTGATGGTGTGTGAAGTTAGTGAGCCAAATGGAGTTGTTCTCCCACAAGAACCACTCGGCTGATCCTTCTTCAATATGCCCTTCACCAACATGCAGTGTTTCCTTGATTGAATTAGCTCTCACACCAATATTTGCGTCTAGAGCCTTTGCATTGAGGGCTATCTGAAAACGGCTGTGGCGCTGAAGTTGCCTGTGAATGTGGAGTTGGTGGCATGTGAAACCCGCATGTGGAGCATTCGTTTGTGTGGGATGCTCTACCAGGTTCATTTCAGTCCTAGCCATACAAAGGGCACTAAGCATAGAGTGTGAAAACTGAGTTTCCTTGAGAGCTGCTTGGAAGCCTGATGGTGTGTGAAGTTAGTGAGCCAAATGGAGTTGTTCTCCCACAAGAACCACTCGGCTGATCCTTCTTCAATATGCCCTTCACCAACATGCAGTGTTTCCTTGATTGAATTAGCTCTGACACCAATATTTGCGTCTAGAGCCTTTGCATTGAGGGCTATCTGAAAACGGCTGTGGCGCTGAAGTTGCCTGTGAATGTGGAGTTGGTGGCATGTGAAACCCGCATGTGGAGCATTCGTTTGTGTGGGATGCTCTACCAGGTTCATTTCCGTCCTAGCCATACAAAGGGCACTAAGCATAGAGTGTGAAAACTGAGTTTCCTTGAGAGCTGCTTGGAAGCCTGATGGTGTGTGAAGTTAGTGAGCCAAATGGAGTTGTTCTCCCACAAGAACCACTCGGCTGATCCTTCTTCAATATGCCCTTCACCAACATGCAGTGTTTCCTTGATTGAATTAGCTCTCACACCAATATTTGCGTCTAGAGCCTTTGCATTGAGGGCTATCTGAAAACGGCTGTGGCGCTGAAGTTGCCTGTGAATGTGGAGTTGGTGGCATGTGAAACCCGCATGTGGAGCATTCGTTTCTGTGGGATGCTCTACCAGGTTCATTCCTAGATAATGCACTCAAAGGGCACTAAGCATAGAGTGTGAAAACTGAGTTTCCTTGAGAGCTGCTTGGAAGCCTGATGGTGTGTGAAGTTAGTGAGCCAAATGGAGTTGTTCTCCCACAAGAACCACTCGGCTGATCCTTCTTCAATATGCCCTTCACCAACATGCAGTGTTTCCTTGATTGAATTAGCTCTCACACCAATATTTGCGTCTAGAGCCTTTGCATTGACGGCTATCTGAAAACGGCTGTGGCGCTGAAGTTGCCTGTGAATGTGGAGTTGGTGGCATGTGAAACCCGCATGTGGAGCATTCGTTTGTGTGGGATGCTCTACCAGGTTCATTCCTAGATAATGCACTCAAAGGGCACTAAGCATGGAGTGTGAAAACTGAGTTTCCTTGAGAGCTGCTTGGAAGCCTGATGGTGTGTGAAGTTAGTGAGCCAAATGGAGTTGTTCTCCCACAAGAACCACTCGGCTGATCCTTCTTCAATATGCCCTTCACCAACATGCAGTGTTTCCTTGATTGAATTAGCTCTCACACCAATATTTGCGTCTAGAGCCTTTGCATTGAGGGCTATCTGAAAACGGCTGTGGCGCTGAAGTTGCCTGTGAATGTGGAGTTGGTGGCATGTGAAACCCGCATGTGGAGCATTCGTTTGTGTGGGATGCTCTACCAGGTTCATTTCAGTCCTAGCCATACAAAGGGCACTAAGCATAGAGTGTGAAAACTGAGTTTCCTTGAGAGCTGCTTGGAAGCCTGATGGTGTGTGAAGTTAGTGAGCCAAATGGAGTTGTTCTCCCACAAGAACCACTCGGCTGATCCTTTCTTTCAATATGCCCTTCACCAACATGCAGTGTTTCCTTGATTGAATTAGCTCTCACACCAATATTTGTGTCTAGAGCCTTTGCATTGAGGGCTATCTGAAAACGGCTGTGGCGCTGAAGTTGCCTGTGAATGTGGAGTTGGTAGCATGTGAAACCCGCATGTGGAGCATTCGTTTGTGTGGGATGCTCTACCAGGTTCATTCCTAGATAATGCACTCAAAGGGCACTAAGCATAGAGTGTGAAAACTGAGTTTCCTTGAGAGCTACTTGGAAGCCTGATGGTGTGTGAAGTTAGTGAGCCAAATGGAGTTGTTCTCCCACAAGAACCACTCGGCTGATCCTTCTTCAATATGCCCTTCACCAACATGCAGTGTTTCCTTGATTGAATTAGCTCTCACACCAATATTTGCGTCTAGAGCCTTTGCATTGAGGGCTATCTGAAAACGGCTGTGGCGCTGAAGTTGCCTGTGAATGTGGAGTTGGTGGCATGTGAAACCCGCATGTGGAGCATTCGTTTGTGTGGGATGCTCTACCAGGTTCATTTCAGTCCTAGCCATACAAAGGGCACTAAGCATAGAGTGTGAAAACTGAGTTTCCTTGACAGCTACTTGGAAGCCTGATGGTGTGTGAAGTTAGTGAGCCAAATGGAGTTGTTCTCCCACAAGAACCACTCGGCTGATCCTTCTTCAATATGCCCTTCACCAACATGCAGTGTTTCCTTGATTGAATTAGCTCTCACACCAATATTTGCGTCTAGAGCCTTTGCATTGAGGGCTATCTGAAAACGGCTGTGGCGCTGAAGTTGCCTGTGAATGTGGAGTTGGTGGCATGTGAAACCCGCATGTGGAGCATTCGTTTGTGTGGGATGCTCTACCAGGTTCATTCCTAGATAATGCACTCAAAGGGCACTAAGCATAGAGTGTGAAAACTGAGTTTCCTTGAGAGCTGCTTGGAAGCCTGATGGTGTGTGAAGTTAGTGAGCCAAATGGAGTTGTTCTCCCACAAGAACCACTCGGCTGATCCTTCTTCAATATGCCCTTCACCAACATGCAGTGTTTCCTTGATTGAATTAGCTCTCACACCAATATTTGCGTCTAGAGCCTTTGCATTGAGGGCTATCTGAAAACGGCTGTGGCGCTGAAGTTGCCTGTGAATGTGGAGTTGGTGGCATGTGAAACCCGCATGTGGAGCATTCGTTTGTGTGGGATGCTCTACCAGGTTCATTCCTAGATAATGCACTCAAAGGGCACTAAGCATGGAGTGTGAAAACTGAGTTTCCTTGAGAGCTGCTTGGAAGCCTGATGGTGTGTGAAGTTAGTGAGCCAAATGGAGTTGTTCTCCCACAAGAACCACTCGGCTGATCCTTCTTCAATATGCCCTTCACCAACATGCAGTGTTTCCTTGATTGAATTAGCTCTCACACCAATATTTGCGTCTAGAGCCTTTGCATTGAGGGCTATCTGAAAACGGCTGTGGCGCTGAAGTTGCCTGTGAATGTGGAGTTGGTGGCATGTGAAACCCGCATGTGGAGCATTCGTTTGTGTGGGATGCTCTACCAGGTTCATTTCAGTCCTAGCCATACAAAGGGCACTAAGCATAGAGTGTGAAAACTGAGTTTCCTTGAGAGCTGCTTGGAAGCCTGATGGTGTGTGAAGTTAGTGAGCCAAATGGAGTTGTTCTCCCACAAGAACCACTCGGCTGATCCTTCTTCAATATGCCCTTCACCAACATGCAGTGTTTCCTTGATTGAATTAGCTCTGACACCAATATTTGCGTCTAGAGCCTTTGCATTGAGGGCTATCTGAAAACGGCTGTGGCGCTGAAGTTGCCTGTGAATGTGGAGTTGGTGGCATGTGAAACCCGCATGTGGAGCATTCGTTTGTGTGGGATGCTCTACCAGGTTCATTTCCGTCCTAGCCATACAAAGGGCACTAAGCATAGAGTGTGAAAACTGAGTTTCCTTGAGAGCTGCTTGGAAGCCTGATGGTGTGTGAAGTTAGTGAGCCAAATGGAGTTGTTCTCCCACAAGAACCACTCGGCTGATCCTTCTTCAATATGCCCTTCACCAACATGCAGTGTTTCCTTGATTGAATTAGCTCTCACACCAATATTTGCGTCTAGAGCCTTTGCATTGAGGGCTATCTGAAAAACGGCTGTGGCGCTGAAGTTGCCTGTGAATGTGGAGTTGGTGGCATGTGAAACCCGCATGTGGAGCATTCGTTTCTGTGGGATGCTCTACCAGGTTCATTCCTAGATAATGCACTCAAAGGGCACTAAGCATAGAGTGTGAAAACTGAGTTTCCTTGAGAGCTGCTTGGAAGCCTGATGGTGTGTGAAGTTAGTGAGCCAAATGGAGTTGTTCTCCCACAAGAACCACTCGGCTGATCCTTCTTCAATATGCCCTTCACCAACATGCAGTGTTTCCTTGATTGAATTAGCTCTCACACCAATATTTGCGTCTAGAGCCTTTGCATTGACGGCTATCTGAAAACGGCTGTGGCGCTGAAGTTGCCTGTGAATATGGAGTTGGTGGCATGTGAAACCCGCATGTGGAGCATTCGTTTGTGTGGGATGCTCTACCAGGTTCATTTCAGTCCTAGCCATACAAAGGGCACTAAGCATAGAGTGTGAAAACTGAGTTTCCTTGAGAGCTGCTTGGAAGCCTGATGGTGTGTGAAGTTAGTGAGCCAAATGGAGTTGTTCTCCCACAAGAACCACTCGGCTGATCCTTCTTCAATATGCCCTTCACCAACATGCAGTGTTTCCTTGATTGAATTAGCTCTCACACCAATATTTGTGTCTAGAGCCTTTGCATTGAGGGCTATCTGAAAACGGCTGTGGCGCTGAAGTTGCCTGTGAATGTGGAGTTGGTAGCATGTGAAACCCGCATGTGGAGCATTCGTTTGTGTGGGATGCTCTACCAGGTTCATTCCTAGATAATGCACTCAAAGGGCACTAAGCATAGAGTGTGAAAACTGAGTTTCCTTGAGAGCTACTTGGAAGCCTGATGGTGTGTGAAGTTAGTGAGCCAAATGGAGTTGTTCTCCCACAAGAACCACTCGGCTGATCCTTCTTCAATATGCCCTTCACCAACATGCAGTGTTTCCTTGATTGAATTAGCTCTCACACCAATATTTGCGTCTAGAGCCTTTGCATTGAGGGCTATCTGAAAACGGCTGTGGCGCTGAAGTTGCCTGTGAATGTGGAGTTGGTGGCATGTGAAACCCGCATGTGGAGCATTCGTTTGTGTGGGATGCTCTACCAGGTTCATTTCAGTCCTAGCCATACAAAGGGCACTAAGCATAGAGTGTGAAAACTGAGTTTCCTTGACAGCTACTTGGAAGCCTGATGGTGTGTGAAGTTAGTGAGCCAAATGGAGTTGTTCTCCCACAAGAACCACTCGGCTGATCCTTCTTCAATATGCCCTTCACCAACATGCAGTGTTTCCTTGATTGAATTAGCTCTCACACCAATATTTGCGTCTAGAGCCTTTGCATTGAGGGCTATCTGAAAACGGCTGTGGCGCTGAAGTTGCCTGTGAATGTGGAGTTGGTGGCATGTGAAACCCGCATGTGGAGCATTCGTTTGTGTGGGATGCTCTACCAGGTTCATTCCTAGATAATGCACTCAAAGGGCACTAAGCATAGAGTGTGAAAACTGAGTTTCCTTGAGAGCTGCTTGGAAGCCTGATGGTGTGTGAAGTTAGTGAGCCAAATGGAGTTGTTCTCCCACAAGAACCACTCGGCTGATCCTTCTTCAATATGCCCTTCACCAACATGCAGTGTTTCCTTGATTGAATTAGCTCTCACACCAATATTTGCGTCTAGAGCCTTTGCATTGAGGGCTATCTGAAAACGGCTGTGGCGCTGAAGTTGCCTGTGAATGTGGAGTTGGTGGCATGTGAAACCCGCATGTGGAGCATTCGTTTGTGTGGGATGCTCTACCAGGTTCATTCCTAGATAATGCACTCAAAGGGCACTAAGCATGGAGTGTGAAAACTGAGTTTCCTTGAGAGCTGCTTGGAAGCCTGATGGTGTGTGAAGTTAGTGAGCCAAATGGAGTTGTTCTCCCACAAGAACCACTCGGCTGATCCTTCTTCAATATGCCCTTCACCAACATGCAGTGTTTCCTTGATTGAATTAGCTCTCACACCAATATTTGCGTCTAGAGCCTTTGCATTGAGGGCTATCTGAAAACGGCTGTGGCGCTGAAGTTGCCTGTGAATGTGGAGTTGGTGGCATGTGAAACCCGCATGTGGAGCATTCGTTTGTGTGGGATGCTCTACCAGGTTCATTTCAGTCCTAGCCATACAAAGGGCACTAAGCATAGAGTGTGAAAACTGAGTTTCCTTGAGAGCTGCTTGGAAGCCTGATGGTGTGTGAAGTTAGTGAGCCAAATGGAGTTGTTCTCCCACAAGAACCACTCGGCTGATCCTTCTTCAATATGCCCTTCACCAACATGCAGTGTTTCCTTGATTGAATTAGCTCTCACACCAATATTTGCGTCTAGAGCCTTTGCATTGAGGGCTATCTGAAAACGGCTGTGGCGCTGAAGTTGCCTGTGAATGTGGAGTTGGTGGCATGTGAAACCCGCATGTGGAGCATTCGTTTGTGTGGGATGCTCTACCAGGTTCATTTCCGTCCTAGCCATACAAAGGGCACTAAGCATAGAGTGTGAAAACTGAGTTTCCTTGAGAGCTGCTTGGAAGCCTGATGGTGTGTGAAGTTAGTGAGCCAAA
>NW_026697498.1:247500-260000 GCF_030435755.1 Ochotona princeps | reverse complement strand
AGTTAGCCTTGCGGGACGGGAGGGGGGGTTGTAGGGAGGGAGGGAGGGAGGGAGGGAGGGACGGCGTGGCAGAGATTTCTCTACCTCCTGATGGCGAGACGACCACCTACACGTAGATACCCACCACTGGCTGCCTGTGCTGTGGGCGGGGTCCCAAGCCCTTGGGCCAGCTTCTGCTGGAACGGAGAGAGGGACGTCTTTTCAGACCTACCTAGAGCGGCCTGGACTTCAGTGCCACTGCCACTGCCGCTGTCGTGCCACCATGCCCACCAAACCCAGAGTCTGCAAAGAGCGCTCTAGTGTCTGGGAAACCCCTCGATCTAGGTGCACATTGAATCGAAGGTGATGGAAATCATGTGTGTGGAGTTTAGCACGTGCGCCTACAAGGCTCTCATGACCGTGGTGCGGAGCATGCTACTTTTCCTACAAGTTTCCCTTAGGTTAGAAAACACTGGAAATGACATCTCTTCCCCCCCCCCACCACCACCACCACCACTCTCCATCGTTGTCTGTCCGGACACATTGTCTATCCTGACACGGTGTCGGTAAATTCCACTCACTCACTCACTCCCGGAATACAGATCATTCGAATTTACATTCGTGATTTCACCATTTATTTATTTATTTATTTTCTCCTCAATTCTCTCTCTGAGCTTTGGCTCAATATCTTGTCAAAATGCCATGTAAACACCTCTGGATGGGGCTCCGAGGCATATGGGTTTAGTTGTTGCTGTTGAGGTTCTGCGCACGTTTTGTCAGAAACGCTTAGTTCTCTCTCTCTCTCTCTCTCTCTCTCTCTCACACACACACACACACACACACACAGGTTTGAGGCCAAAGCTGTTGAAAAACCTGTTTGTATCCTAAACAGAGTTGTGTAGCGCTGAGAACCAGGATTCCATACTTTCTGTTCACCAACTTCTGAGTTCTCTAAGGCCTGCATTTGGGGGGAAAAGTTCTGAACTGACTGGCGAAGTGGTGGAAGATTCCTCTCTCTCTCTCTCTCTCTCTCTCTCTCTCTCTCTCTCTCTCTCTCTCTCTCTCTCCATTTTTTTTTTTAAAGAAAGAAAAACCGGCAATGTTGTCACGGTGCTGGTGGAACCGCGGTTTCCACATTTTTGGCTCGCTCGCTCGCTCTCTAGCTCTCACCATCCTGTGTCATCTATGTCTGCTTATTGGAAGGACACAGCGACAAAGAGAAAAGGGAAGGAACTTGTGGGTGGAAGAATCTCTTCAAAGAGCTCGCTGTTTTGCTCGTCCTTGCCCCTCTCTCTTCCTCTCTCCTCTCTCGTCCTCTCTCTTCTTTCCTCCCATCTCCTCTGACACACCCGCTCCCCCCTTCCCCGCTCCAAACAAACTTGCTCACAAATCTCTCTCTCTCTCTCTTCCTCTCTCTCTCTCCCATGATTGACTTGCAAATGAATAAATACAAGAGTCTTAAAATGTGGTGTTCACATTAAAGGAAAATGTAACTAGTTTTCTGCCCACTTCAATGTTCCACACTGTTGGGGTGGTGGTGGTGGTGGTGGTGGTGGTGGTGGTGGTGGTGGTGGTGGAAATCTTATTTTGCCTTCAGTGGAGTGGAGAGAGAGAAAAAAAAAGAAGGCATTCAACACCAGGTTGTTGAAATCCACTAAATATTCCTAAGGGTGCAGTAATTGGGCAACCAGGTGGCAACATTTGGTCGCTACACCGCAACCCTGAGTGCGATTGTGCTGAGTCAGGTGAGAGAAAACAAACACTTAAAGCATGTATTTGATTTACTTGGAAGCCAGCCTGCTGAGTGATGGCTTGGTGGTGGTTGAGCGGGGGGGGGGGGGGGGGGGGAAGGAGGAAAGGGGCATGGGGGGGGGGACTTTGACAAATCTTCGCACACGTGGGTGGCACAACATGAATTCTTCTCTAAGGAGTCCCGAACAACCCAACTTTTTCCTTTTTCCTTTGCTCTCTCTACTTTCTCTGACCCCTTTGATCCCTGCACTAGGATGCTGTCAAGTAAAAAGCAGTCCTCTCCTATCAGTGGGTGCTGGCTAATGAACCACTGTGAGGGAAGCGAAACACATCGGAAAGTGGCTTGGTGATGGAATACGCTGGGGTGCACCAGTGACACCCAAGAGGAGAAAAGCCAAGCCAAAACAAAAAGTGCCTCCCTGCCTGATACCAACCTCCCCTCCCCCACAAGCCCCAGGGAAGGAAGGAGGGAGAGAAGCTGTGTTTCACTGATGGTGGGTGGGTCTTGTGTGTACGTCTTGCAAGTCACCTCCCCAATCCACATCTCCTTTCCCAGGCCAGAGCTAGAGCCAGAGCCAGGGTCCAGGGTCCAGGGACATGTAAGGAGAAGCATGGGGCAGGCAGGGCACCCGCACCCCGCCTCCTCGTCAGAATGAGCCTCTGTGTGTGTGTGTGTGGGGGGTGTGCCCCAAGAAAGCAGCAGCCTTCGTTTCGGAAGCCACTGGCTTGAGGGACGCAACCTCTCATTCAATTCCAAGAGGCCTCATTCATTGCCTTCATTGAAATGCAAATGGTTGGTTCAAAGTCCCGTTGTCTGCCAAAGGCTTCACTTTCTCTCCGCTCCACCCAGAGCCATACCTGCCCTCAGGCGTTTGTCAGTGAAAGGATCTGCCTCTCCGACTGGGGCAAAGGTCAGCCACAGTCGGTCACTCCCCTTCGCTCGCTCTGGAAGTGCAAAGTGGGATCTGGCCGCTGCTTTCTGACTCGCATGGGGCAGACCATGAGTGGTTCTCAGGAACGGCTCCCTTCTGATGTGGCCTTTCCATCGGCATTATTGATTCACTCTTCCATCCATCACCTTAACTATGTGAACGCGTGTTATTAACCTGTGCGTGTACTTCTGTCACTCAAACAAGCAGAACTGCTCAACATCAAGCATCCCTCCCTCTCAATAGAACGATCTAGCTGAACCGATTACTCAAAACACAGAGAGGAACCCCTTACCTGTCCTTGTGCAGGTGCGCGGGGCGGGGGTGGAGGGGCGGTGGGAGGGGTTGCAGGAATATACTAGGCCTGTGCCCCGTGCCAGGCCCGGTTCTCTGCTTGGATCGGCGTTGGACCGAGCGACCAGGACACAGCAGTCCAGAGCCTTACTTACATCTCACAGTCGGTGCCTGTTCAGAAAAAACAATTCCTCCATCCATCCATCCATCCATCCATCCATCCATTTTATTTTTATTGAAACTCAGATATAATATATATATAGAGAGAAGGAGAGACAGAAAGAAATATCTCCTGCCCGCTGGCTGGTTCACTCCCCAAGTGGCCACCATGCTTCATAAAACTCATTTCTTATCCAGTTATAATTTCATTAAAATATCTCATGTTTCCCAATTGGATAAAAAACAAATGGTATCTAAAAGTCTGCATACGAACCAGCGTCGCAGCCCTATGATTTTATCCAAATGAAAATGCATATGAGAGAGTTATTTGCACCCTTACAGCTATCACAGCTCAATTCACAATAGCCAGATACGGGATCAACACAGATACCCATCAGCGGGTGACAGCATAAAGAAAATGTGGCACACAAACACTATAGAATACTACCCATTCATAAAAATTAATGAAATTGTAAAACCTGATATACCTTTTTTTAAAAATTATTTTTTAATAATCTTACTTGGTTGATTAGGGAACAGAGTGTCAAGGGCTACAGGGTGAAAGTGGGAAATACCATTGTTTCCACATCAATATCATTTTACCCTGTATCTGGGGTCAGGGGAAAAAAAAAAAAAAAAAAAAAAGGGAAAAGCCCCACCCAACCTCCCACCCATCCCAGATCCCCAACGGGAGGCACGCTCTGAGGCTCCTGCTCATACAGTTCTGATAGTTCATCAGTTCTGGACTGCTGCCAATGTCTCAGTTCCAATCGCAATGAACCCTATTCAGAATCCACTGGCTGACAGTCTCTTCATGGTTGGGGTTCTAAGATCAGCAGTTCAGTTGGAGGGATCTCTCTCCAAAGAAACTTCATCTGAGATGATCACAGGCCTGATTTCTGCGCGAGTCTGCTAGTACACAGCCCAACACCGTCCGTCACACCGATCGGCTTATGATCATGCTGGTCGTTGGGATTGCCGGGTTCGTTCTGTTTCCAGGCCTGTCTTCCTCGTGAACCGACGGGTGTCGTAGTCCGGTTCGATCCTGCCCGCTTCATATTCGGTCCTCACGCAGACCGGTTGGAGCTGCAGCCTAGTCGGGAAGTAGTTGTCCAGCAGGGGAGCCCACATTCCCCTGTCAGCTTTGCCTCCTCCCCCTGACTATCACATGTGCTGTTTGGGCGCTGCAACCACATCTGGTACGGCTCACCTCACCTTGGCATTCCTTATTGTGTACTAGTATGTGTCGCAACCGAACCTGGCTCGACCCACACTCTGTTCTGGCGCTCGGACTCACCAGCGGGTGATGTGAACAGGTTCAGCCTGGTCTTGCCCCCAATCCATGCCATGTGTATACCAGTGGGATAATTTCCATAGCCTGTTCTGGGCTGTTTCCTATTTGTGCTGCTTGCGCTTACCTGCAGGGACTGTGTCCTGCCAGAGGAGTTGCCCAGGCTCCTCCATCAGAAACTCTCCCAGTGCCAGGTTTCACGCATACCAGTGGGTCCATGAGCCAGCCCTGTTCAGTCCACCTCCTGTCCTAGCAGGAACAGTGGTGTTTCCTGACTGTTCTTCAACCCAATCTGGTTCTTATTGTTGGACGGTGAAGGATCCTGAGGTGGAGCCGGCAGCCACACGCCAGTCAGGAGGACCCTGTGCGCGCGTGCGCGTGTCTGTGTGTGTGAGTGTGTGTGTGTGTGTGTGGTTGGGAGGGGTGTGTGTGTGTGTGTGTGTGTGTGTGTGTGTGTGTGTGTGGTTGGGAGGGGTGTTGCTGAGAGAAGGAGAGACAGAAAGAAATATCTCCTGCCCGCTGGCTGGTTCCCTCCCCAAGTGGTCGGGGCTGAGCAGAACCAAAACCAGGAGCCGGGAGCTTCTTCCCGGTCGGTCTCCGCCACACAGGCGGCTGCCGATACCGAAGGCTTTGTGCCATCCTCGACCGCTTTTCCAGGCCACAGGCAGGGAGCTGGACGGAAGTGGGGCAGCTGGGACTCGAACCGGCACCCGTATGGGATCTCGGCACGTACAGGCCGAGAAATGGAGCCACTAGGCAACCGCACACGCCTGGCCCAAGCAACAACTCTTGCCTTCCCCTCGTCTTCTTGTCTGGTCCGGGGAGATGCACGCTGTCGACATCTCTGGCCCAGGCCTTGTATGTTTGGCACATACGGCCTGATGATCTATGGGTAGCTTGCTGTTTTAGTTCAGGCAGGCCTTAACGTGCTCTCCGACGGGAGCTACGGCCTAGCTGACAGGAGGAGTGCCTGCCTGCCTGCCTGCCTGCCTGCCTGCCTGCCTGGCGTTCCCCTAGCAGGCTGGCGGGCTCCCAGCCCCAGATCTTGGGACCGTCTGGGGGCTAATGCGGTCCGGCCGGCCTGCCTGATGTAATTTTTTCACCCAGGCAGTCCCGGCGCTTTGCTGACAGCTGGGTGTTGTGGCCTAATCCGGCTGGCCCGCCCGCCCGCCCGCCCGCCCGCAACGCACCCACCCACCCGCCCAGCCATTTTGGCTCTCTTTTTGCCTGACTGGGTGCAGCGCCCTAACTTGATTCCGGTTCTCACGCTCCCTCTCCACCACCCCCACCGCACCACCCCCGGTTCTTGCGTGCGCCAGTGGGTGCTGTGGCACAATCTGAGATGGCCCACCACCAGTCCCAGCTATCGCCATTGGGCTGGGGTACGGCAACCTAGCCTGGCCTGGTCCATCCCCAGCCCTCCTGCGAACTGTGGGGTGCTAGCCAGTTCACAGTTCAATCCAGCCTGGCTTGCGCCCCAACCCGGCCTGGCTAATTATATGTGTGTTTTGGAAGGCAGCTCTTCTCTGCGTTCACATCTATCTTTCTTTTCTTTAGGATTTAGTCACTAGGCTAACATGCCGGCCGGACCCAACCAACCAACTAACCAACCAACCAACCCCTTGTCTTTGATGGACCGTGGGTGGGTGGGTGGGTGGGGTGTGGAGGCGGAAGAGTTGGAGGGTCAGCTCACCATCTCTTATTCTGCGGAACTGAAGGGAAAGGGTGCTCTGAGGGAGAGACTGGGGCACCTGTGCCTGAGTTGTGGGTGTTGTGTGCGGTCGGCTCTGCGGACAAGTCAAGGGGACTTGAGGACGGCAGAGCAGGAGGACATATGGGCTGGCCTGTGCCCTTCCTGCCCGAGGATTTCTCTGGTGGATTGGGAATGAAAGGCCACTATGCCGACGTGAAGGCCTCACAGGTGGCCTTACCTGACACCTACTTCTCCCTCCATGTTCTGGATCCTGGCCAGGAACCACTCAGCGTGCAACCACTTCTGCTCACAAATTGGAAAGAGAAAGCTGTGTGATGCCCCCTCCTGGGATAGAGAGAGAGAGAGAGAGAGAGAGAGAGAGAGAGAGAGGTGAAGAGGCCCAATCCCAGCCTGGCTGCTCCCTTTCTCCTTTTCCTCATCTGGACCTTACCTGCAAATGGGGAACAGAGAAGACTGAATTGTTGTCACATTCTCACTAACTCAATTTCAATCTCTCTCTCTCTCTCTCTCTCTCTCTCTCTCTCTCTCTCTCTCTCTCTCTCTCCCCCTCTTTTCCTCTCTCTCCTTTCACATCCCTAACCTGTTTCCATGGCACATCCTTTCTGTCCCTGAGGAACTTCTTGGGTCTTGCAAGAGCTCACAGGAAGGACAGGCAGACGCAAGGGCGCTGCAGAATAGCTTCACTGGCTTTTCCTCCACTTTCATGTCCCTGTGGCTCCACTTCTGATCTAGCTCCCTGTTTGTGCCCTGGGAAAACAGCGGAGGGTGGTCCAAGTGTACGGGACCCTGCACCTGTGTGGGAGGCCTGGAAGAAACTCCCAGCGCCTGGATTCGGATCGGATCCAGTCAGCTCCGGCCGTGGTTGTGGCCATTTGGGGAGTGCACCGGCGGATGGAAATCTTTCTGTCCGTCTGTCTCTCCTTCTCTCTGCAAATCTGCCTTCCCAATGAAAATAAGTCAACCTCAAGGCCAAATAAATAAATAAAAATAAAACTAGAGAACAGAAAGTGAAAGCAAGACAGTGGGGGATACTGGCATTGTGGCACCGCACACACGCTCAACAGCCTGTCAGCAGACACACTGGCCTTGCCGTATGGGAACACCGATTTCATCTTGTTCCTGGCTCCTGGCTTCGGCCTAGCTTGGCCTCAGCTGCTGTGACACAGGAGGGAGAGAGCCCTTCCACACTTTGTGACAATACCGCCTAGGGAGGGACATCCAGGAGAGACAAGGGTGGAGGAAAGGTCTCTTGGCACAGATTGTGGGAACGGACTTGGGGTGAGGCGCTGACTGGGTTGTAGCTGTGTGTGTATAGGGAAATCTTTGCTGTACCAATGTGGTTGGGGACATTGAGATGGACTGAACCGGGTTTCTGATTTTTGTGAGACAGTCTTTCTCTCTTTCTCTCTCTCTCTCTCTCTCTCTCTCTCTCTCTCTCTCTCTCTCTCTCTCTCTCTCTTTCTCTCTCATTACTGGATGAGGTTCCCCGGGAGAGCTGGGCTTGGAAAAACGTGGCCCAAGGGATGAATCTGGAACTGACCCCTGGGCTCGAGACTCAGTGTTGTCGTTGTGATCTCTTGTCTTTGCTCTTCCTGCTCCCCCATCCTTCATCTTCCCCGTCCCATCGCAACCCCAACTGACTCCAAACCAGAAACCCCAGCGTGTTTCAAGAATCCACTCGTGCTGTCTGCGCGCCATCTAGTGGCCACAGTATCGGATCGGACAAGAGGCGAAAGCCAAGATGGCGCTGACGGCAGAAGCCAAGATGGCGCCCGCGTCTGAACAAGTCTCGCGTCTCGCGAGGCCTCGGGGTGGTGGTCGGCGTGGAGTTTGGGGGGGTCGAGGAAGGAGGAGGGAGGGAGGGAGGGAGGGAGAGAGTCGGTCTGGCGCAGGCGCAGTAAGCACAGTCGGGCTTCTGGCTTGCTGGCTGAGCAGTGGCGGCGGTGCCGGCGGTGGGGGGAGGGGGGAGGGGGGAGGGGGGAGGGGGCCGCGGCGGCAGAAACCGTCCTTCCGCCGGGCCGGGACTGCACTGTGCGCGCCTCTCTAGGTGCTCCTGCCACGTCCAGGCGGGGGGATCTGTTACCTTCCCAGGGATGTTGCCTTAGTTCTTTCTTCTTGGATCTCTCCATTCCTTTTAGGCTCTGTTTCTCTCTCTCTCTCTCTCTCTTTCTCTGTTTTGCTCGCCGATTCCCGCTTTCCTCTCTTTCTTTCTTTCGCTTTCTCCTTTTCACTGTCTCCTCTCCTTCTCCCACTCCCCTACATCTCCTAGAATTTCACTTGTGACTCCCACCTTTATTTGACAGTCTTCATCCTTACATTCTCTGCCTTCCCCTAGGTTGTTCTTGAGTTGTTTTTTCTCGTTCAATCTTTATAGGCCTTTCTCTCGCGTCCTCATTCTGGATTTATTTTCTTCCCTCATCGGTGTGTGTCTGGCCGTTGTACCTGCGTGTGTGTGTGTGTGTGTGTGTGTGTGTGTGTGTGTGTGTGTTCTCCCCTAATGTTTCCATTGCTTCCCTTTATGTTGTCTTTCTCTTTTCTTAGTTTTTGTCTTTCTTCTTCTTCTTCTTTTTTTTTTTTTGTATTCTTACCTTTGCCTTCCTTTCAGTTCTCATTCTCTCCTCCCCCCAGCCCCCCCCCCCCCGTTTCTCTCTCCCTTTTCTCTCTCTCAATGTCGGTGTTTTCATTTTATTTTCTGTCTGCCTTCTTCCTTTACCTTTGGCTTCCTTGGTCCTTCTTAACTTGTTTCTCTCTTCTCTTTCAATCTATATATGTTTTTCTCTCGCGTCCTCATGCTGGATTTATTGTCTTGCCTCATCTGTTTTACTCGTGTGTGTCTGTTTTTTTTTTTTTTCCCCCCAAAAAATTTTGTTCTACTGTGTCCATTGCTTCCCTTTATGTTGTCTTTCTCCTTTCCTAGTTTTTGGTCTTCCTGGTTTTTTTTTTTTTTTTTTCTTTCTTTCTTAGTTTTGCCTTCCTTTCAGTTCTCATTCTCTCCCCCCCCCCCCCCCCCGTTTCTCTCTCCCTTTTCTCTCTCAATGTCGGTGTTTTCATTTTATTTTCTGTCTGCCGTTTTCCTTTACCTGTGTGTGACCAAGTCTATCCACCCTTCCCCCAAGACTGTACTGATAGGTCAGATGTATCCTGTCACAGTAGATGCGTGGTCACTCACTACTACAACTCGATTCTCCCCAAGCCACGCGACCTGGTGTTCCATGCATCAACACCGAATGTTAACATTTCACCAGTGACGGTCACGACACAGTTTGGTTCTAAATGAGAGGCAAGGCAAAGCAACCGACCTGGCGGCCGGGACCAGCCAGCACCCCCTGCGAGGGGAGGGAGGGAGGGAGGCAGTGACACACATTTCCCTGCCTATCTCGGCTTCATTGCCTGGCTGCGTGCATCCAGCGTGCTGTCCCTTTGTCCCTTGGTGCTGGCTGTCTGACTCCACCTGGTGGCAGCCGTGCTGTAGCTGTAGAGCATTCTGGAGCCGGCAAGGGCGAGCAAGTGGGTGGAGAGCCCGGGACAGGATGTGACAAAGTCCCCAAGCTGCAGGCGGGAGAGTCCCAGCCCTGCTGGGACCTTGGTGGCTCGTGCGCTGTTCGGAGATTGAGCCTGGAGGCTTGCAAGTGAGCAGGCAGGCAGCTGCGGGGGTGGGTAGGTGTCTGCTCGCTCCCGATTGTAACCGGGCTGGAGTACCGCTAGAGTGCATGGGGTCGACCAGCACACCCTTTTATCACTGCCACCGTGCACTAGGGGACTCGATCGGGGCCGTCGGCGGGGCTGCGAGGCCACGGCCACCGGCCCGACACTTGTCGCCTGCACTAGGGGACCCGGCCGGGACCGTTGGTGGGGCTTGAGGCCACGGCCGCCGGCCCAGACGCTTGTCGCCTGCACAAGGGGACCCGGTCGGGGCCGTCGGCGGGGCTGCGAGGCCACGGCCACCGGCCCGACACTTGTCACCCGCACCCTAGGGGACCTGGTCGGGGCCGTTGGCGGGGCTGCGAGGCCACGGCCACCGGCCCGACACTTGTCGCCTGCACTAGGGGACCCGGCTGGGGCCGTTGGCGGGGCTGAGGCCCTGGGCCGCCGGCCCGACACTTGTCACCCGCACCCTAGGGGGACCTGGTCGGGGCCGTTGGCGGGGCTGCGAGGCCACGGCCACCGGCCCGACACTTGTCGCCTGCACTAGGGGACCCGGCCGGGGCCGTTGGCGGGGCTGAGGCCCTGGGCCGCCGGCCCGACACTTGTCACCCGCACCCTAGGGGGACCTGGTCGGGGCCGTTGGTGGGGCTGTAGAGTTGTTTGCTTTTCTCTAACTCCTGGGGTCGACCAGGTGGCCACAGGAGCATGCCCTGTGGGCGATGGCTGTGTTTTTGGGGACTTGTGACCCGGGCCCCCATCTGAGGGGCGGCTGTGTCCCATAGGTTGTCCCTGTTGTCCCCTGGAAGGGCATTTCTACACCTGCAGTTGTCATTTTGGATCTGCAGGTAGGTGCTGACACGCTGTCTCCTGGTGACTGTCACCGGAAGAGCTGGGCCCCTGGGTTCGCGTCTGGGGCGGTAGGGGGGAGCGCGATGGGCTGCCGGCGGCCTGGCGCTGGACTGCGTTCCCCCTGCCCATCCGGTGCCGAGCTCCCTGCCTGGGTTCGTGCGGGAGCTTGGTGTGCGATCCTGGTTTAGCCCTGCGACGGTGCCACCATCTCCGGCTTAGAATTTGCCCCGAGAGCGGCAGAGGTGAGGCTGGGCGCTGGGTCCTATACCCGTGTCCGTCTTCTGCCGCAGGTGGCCCGCTGCGTAGTGGTGGCTGACAGAACCCCCTCAGAACTGAGTCTCAGTGGTCGTCGGCCTTATGCCGCGTGTGCGTGTCAGGCGTTCCTCCGCTGGGGTTGGCCACCGCTGCTGAAGAGGCAAGGGGCTGGCGAGGCTGCCGACGGACCCCCCCCTGGCAGCTGTCCTCGCTGGGCGTGACCCCCTGTGCCTCGCGTGATGTCATAATCCTAGACCGAGACTTGACCGATGTGGTGATGTGGCGCTCTCCTGGGCCGGGCCTAAGCCGCTTACAGACGAGGGACGGCCATTCATGGCGAATGCTGCCGAGCTGCTCGTTCTGTCTTGCGGGCTCCTGGTTCCTCTTTCCCCTGCCTCGGCGTGGTGGGAGAGGCCAGGGGTGCGGAATCCGGCTCGATCTCCGCTCCCTCTGCCTTGTGCCGCCTGAAGGTGCTGGCGTTGGGGGTCCAGGCGGGGGTCCTCGGACGTGGCGGACACCCTTCGCCCTCTGCCGTGTCGGTGTGTCATGGTGTGTGGGCGGGCCCCGTCCCGCGGTGGTGGTGCGGGGCTTGTCTGGCAGAGTCTGACCCTGCTCAGCTCTCTGCGGTGCTCCTGGAGCGGTCCAGGTCGTTTGCCTCTCAGGCGCCTGGAACCGAGTGGTGCCGTCGCTCCTTCACTGCCCCGGTGTGCTCTCTCCCGGGTGTGCCGTCGCAGCCTCGCTGGTGTGTGCTGCTTGGTGCGTGGGAGTCCCTGGGGGGTCGAGGCAGTAAGGAAGAGGTAGCGTGGGTGCAGTGCAGGCCCGCTGCCGCTGCCGCTGCTGCTGCTGCCGCCTGTGGCCTTGCTTGGCCGCTGGTGTCCCCTGCGCGTCTGTGGGGGGGCAGGTGGCTTCCTTTCCTCTACCGCAGACCCCTCCGCCCGGCTTTGGGCTCGCCCCGCGGGTTGGGTGTTGCTCCCTCGAAGGGCCCTCTCGGCCTGGTGAGAAGTGCGCTCGGGGTTGGTGGGGTGCGGCCCGCCTTCGGTGAGAAAAGTCTTCTCTAGCGATCCGACAGGGACGTGCCTTACGTGATGGGGTGCCGTATCCCCCGCTTGTCGCCGTTCCTTCCCTCCTGGTGTGTGTCGGTAGCCACGCTGCTGACGACGCGGATGGCTCGGGTTCGTTGTGCGTTAGGTGGCGATGGTCGCTCGTTCCCTCCGCCCTCCCCTCGGGGAGTGTGTGGGGGTTACGCGTGGGCTCTTCCGGCCCCCTTCCGCTGGGGGCCGGACGCTGCCTCTCGCACCTCTACCTCGCCGTGGCCCGTGCCTCCCCCCTCTGGGTCGGGGGAGGGTCCCGCTGGGCCGGGCCGGGTGTGTCCCGGTGCCTACTGTGGGCCTGACGGAGGGGCTCCTGTGGTCGCTCGCACGCACGCACGCGGTGTGCGTGTGTCGCCTCCGGTGTGTGGCCTTCCGCTTGCCACCTGGGGCCCTGGGGTTGTGTGTGGCTTTGTCCCGTGCTGCCCCTGTGGCCCTGGTGTGGGGTGGCTCTGCTCGCTTCCCGCCCTGGGCTTGCCGTTGGCCCGCTGGCCGGTCACCGCCGGCGAGGGTGGTGCGGTGGGGCCACGGGTTTGGGCCTGTTG
>NW_026697498.1:220000-232500 GCF_030435755.1 Ochotona princeps | reverse complement strand
CTGCCCCCAGTGGTACGCCCCATCACCCCCGACACACCCAACAGCACCCACGTTTCTGTTTCTGCTCCCCGAATGCCCCTGCCGATGTCTGCCTTGCTGCTGCGATGGTGGAAGCCTGACCTTCCTGCCACCATCTACTTCCACTATGTGCCCCGTTCAATAAAGTTTTCCCCTGAGCCACTAACTTCTGCTTGAGCCTGATGATTTGGTGAAACATTGAGTGAAGCCAGGCGGGCGCGCGCGCGCGCACACACAAATACAAAAACAGTGTGCCATCCGGGTGGGTGCGTGTGCGGATGCTGGCTGGCTGGCTGGCTGGCTGCCTGGCTGGATGGCGGTGGGTGGCTTGGTGTGCTTTTAGGGACTCAACTGGCCCAATGACGGCTTTGAGAGCAAGCCATGCCGGGCCCCTCTTCTTCCCTCTCCCATCCACCACATGACTGGACTGCCCTTCACCCCGGGCCGACTCTGGGGAGAGTCCCTCCTGCTTCTCCTTGGTAGCCTGGGATCTTGCTTAGTTAGCCTTGCGGGACGGGAGGGGGGGTTGTAGGGAGGGAGGGAGGGAGGGAGGGAGGGACGGCGTGGCAGAGATTTCTCTACCTCCTGATGGCGAGACGACCACCTACACGTAGATACCCACCACTGGCTGCCTGTGCTGTGGGCGGGGTCCCAAGCCCTTGGGCCAGCTTCTGCTGGAACGGAGAGAGGGACGTCTTTTCAGACCTACCTAGAGCGGCCTGGACTTCAGTGCCACTGCCACTGCCGCTGTCGTGCCACCATGCCCACCAAACCCAGAGTCTGCAAAGAGCGCTCTAGTGTCTGGGAAACCCCTCGATCTAGGTGCACATTGAATCGAAGGTGATGGAAATCATGTGTGTGGAGTTTAGCACGTGCGCCTACAAGGCTCTCATGACCGTGGTGCGGAGCATGCTACTTTTCCTACAAGTTTCCCTTAGGTTAGAAAACACTGGAAATGACATCTCTTCCCCCCCCCCACCACCACCACCACCACTCTCCATCGTTGTCTGTCCGGACACATTGTCTATCCTGACACGGTGTCGGTAAATTCCACTCACTCACTCACTCCCGGAATACAGATCATTCGAATTTACATTCGTGATTTCACCATTTATTTATTTATTTATTTTCTCCTCAATTCTCTCTCTGAGCTTTGGCTCAATATCTTGTCAAAATGCCATGTAAACACCTCTGGATGGGGCTCCGAGGCATATGGGTTTAGTTGTTGCTGTTGAGGTTCTGCGCACGTTTTGTCAGAAACGCTTAGTTCTCTCTCTCTCTCTCTCTCTCTCTCTCTCACACACACACACACACACACACACAGGTTTGAGGCCAAAGCTGTTGAAAAACCTGTTTGTATCCTAAACAGAGTTGTGTAGCGCTGAGAACCAGGATTCCATACTTTCTGTTCACCAACTTCTGAGTTCTCTAAGGCCTGCATTTGGGGGGAAAAGTTCTGAACTGACTGGCGAAGTGGTGGAAGATTCTCTCTCTCTCTCTCTCTCTCTCTCTCTCTCTCTCTCTCTCTCTCTCTCTCTCCATTTTTTTTTTTAAAGAAAGAAAAACCGGCAATGTTGTCACGGTGCTGGTGGAACCGCGGTTTCCACATTTTTGGCTCGCTCGCTCGCTCTCTAGCTCTCACCATCCTGTGTCATCTATGTCTGCTTATTGGAAGGACACAGCGACAAAGAGAAAAGGGAAGGAACTTGTGGGTGGAAGAATCTCTTCAAAGAGCTCGCTGTTTTGCTCGTCCTTGCCCCTCTCTCTTCCTCTCTCCTCTCTCGTCCTCTCTCTTCTTTCCTCCCATCTCCTCTGACACACCCGCTCCCCCCTTCCCCGCTCCAAACAAACTTGCTCACAAATCTCTCTCTCTCTCTCTTCCTCTCTCTCTCTCCCATGATTGACTTGCAAATGAATAAATACAAGAGTCTTAAAATGTGGTGTTCACATTAAAGGAAAATGTAACTAGTTTTCTGCCCACTTCAATGTTCCACACTGTTGGGGTGGTGGTGGTGGTGGTGGTGGTGGTGGTGGTGGTGGTGGTGGAAATCTTATTTTGCCTTCAGTGGAGTGGAGAGAGAGAAAAAAAAAGAAGGCATTCAACACCAGGTTGTTGAAATCCACTAAATATTCCTAAGGGTGCAGTAATTGGGCAACCAGGTGGCAACATTTGGTCGCTACACCGCAACCCTGAGTGCGATTGTGCTGAGTCAGGTGAGAGAAAACAAACACTTAAAGCATGTATTTGATTTACTTGGAAGCCAGCCTGCTGAGTGATGGCTTGGTGGTGGTTGAGCGGGGGGGGGGGGGGGGGGAAGGAGGAAAGGGGCATGGGGGGGGGGACTTTGACAAATCTTCGCACACGTGGGTGGCACAACATGAATTCTTCTCTAAGGAGTCCCGAACAACCCAACTTTTTCCTTTTTCCTTTGCTCTCTCTACTTTCTCTGACCCCTTTGATCCCTGCACTAGGATGCTGTCAAGTAAAAAGCAGTCCTCTCCTATCAGTGGGTGCTGGCTAATGAACCACTGTGAGGGAAGCGAAACACATCGGAAAGTGGCTTGGTGATGGAATACGCTGGGGTGCACCAGTGACACCCAAGAGGAGAAAAGCCAAGCCAAAACAAAAAGTGCCTCCCTGCCTGATACCAACCTCCCCTCCCCCACAAGCCCCAGGGAAGGAAGGAGGGAGAGAAGCTGTGTTTCACTGATGGTGGGTGGGTCTTGTGTGTACGTCTTGCAAGTCACCTCCCCAATCCACATCTCCTTTCCCAGGCCAGAGCTAGAGCCAGAGCCAGGGTCCAGGGTCCAGGGACATGTAAGGAGAAGCATGGGGCAGGCAGGGCACCCGCACCCCGCCTCCTCGTCAGAATGAGCCTCTGTGTGTGTGTGTGTGGGGGGTGTGCCCCAAGAAAGCAGCAGCCTTCGTTTCGGAAGCCACTGGCTTGAGGGACGCAACCTCTCATTCAATTCCAAGAGGCCTCATTCATTGCCTTCATTGAAATGCAAATGGTTGGTTCAAAGTCCCGTTGTCTGCCAAAGGCTTCACTTTCTCTCCGCTCCACCCAGAGCCATACCTGCCCTCAGGCGTTTGTCAGTGAAAGGATCTGCCTCTCCGACTGGGGCAAAGGTCAGCCACAGTCGGTCACTCCCCTTCGCTCGCTCTGGAAGTGCAAAGTGGGATCTGGCCGCTGCTTTCTGACTCGCATGGGGCAGACCATGAGTGGTTCTCAGGAACGGCTCCCTTCTGATGTGGCCTTTCCATCGGCATTATTGATTCACTCTTCCATCCATCACCTTAACTATGTGAACGCGTGTTATTAACCTGTGCGTGTACTTCTGTCACTCAAACAAGCAGAACTGCTCAACATCAAGCATCCCTCCCTCTCAATAGAACGATCTAGCTGAACCGATTACTCAAAACACAGAGAGGAACCCCTTACCTGTCCTTGTGCAGGTGCGCGGGGCGGGGGTGGAGGGGCGGTGGGAGGGGTTGCAGGAATATACTAGGCCTGTGCCCCGTGCCAGGCCCGGTTCTCTGCTTGGATCGGCGTTGGACCGAGCGACCAGGACACAGCAGTCCAGAGCCTTACTTACATCTCACAGTCGGTGCCTGTTCAGAAAAAACAATTCCTCCATCCATCCATCCATCCATCCATCCATCCATTTTATTTTTATTGAAACTCAGATATAATATATATATAGAGAGAAGGAGAGACAGAAAGAAATATCTCCTGCCCGCTGGCTGGTTCACTCCCCAAGTGGCCACCATGCTTCATAAAACTCATTTCTTATCCAGTTATAATTTCATTAAAATATCTCATGTTTCCCAATTGGATAAAAAACAAATGGTATCTAAAAGTCTGCATACGAACCAGCGTCGCAGCCCTATGATTTTATCCAAATGAAAATGCATATGAGAGAGTTATTTGCACCCTTACAGCTATCACAGCTCAATTCACAATAGCCAGATACGGGATCAACACAGATACCCATCAGCGGGTGACAGAATAAAGAAAATGTGGCACACAAACACTATAGAATACTACCCATTCATAAAAATTAATGAAATTGTAAAACCTGATATACCTTTTTTTAAAAATTATTTTTTAATAATCTTACTTGGTTGATTAGGGAACAGAGTGTCAAGGGCTACAGGGTGAAAGTGGGAAATACCATTGTTTCCACATCAATATCATTTTACCCTGTATCTGGGGTCAGGGGAAAAAAAAAAAAAAAAAAAAAAGGGAAAAGCCCCACCCAACCTCCCACCCATCCCAGATCCCCAACGGGAGGCACGCTCTGAGGCTCCTGCTCATACAGTTCTGATAGTTCATCAGTTCTGGACTGCTGCCAATGTCTCAGTTCCAATCGCAATGAACCCTATTCAGAATCCACTGGCTGACAGTCTCTTCATGGTTGGGGTTCTAAGATCAGCAGTTCAGTTGGAGGGATCTCTCTCCAAAGAAACTTCATCTGAGATGATCACAGGCCTGATTTCTGCGCGAGTCTGCTAGTACACAGTCCAACACCGTCCGTCACACCGATCGGCTTATGATCATGCTGGTCGTTGGGATTGCCGGGTTCGTTCTGTTTCCAGGCCTGTCTTCCTCGTGAACCGACGGGTGTCGTAGTCCGGTTCGATCCTGCCCGCTTCATATTCGGTCCTCACGCAGACCGGTTGGAGCTGCAGCCTAGTCGGGAAGTAGTTGTCCAGCAGGGGAGCCCACATTCCCCTGTCAGCTTTGCCTCCTCCCCCTGACTATCACATGTGCTGTTTGGGCGCTGCAACCACATCTGGTACGGCTCACCTCACCTTGGCATTCCTTATTGTGTACTAGTATGTGTCGCAACCGAACCTGGCTCGACCCACACTCTGTTCTGGCGCTCGGACTCACCAGCGGGTGATGTGAACAGGTTCAGCCTGGTCTTGCCCCCAATCCATGCCATGTGTATACCAGTGGGATAATTTCCATAGCCTGTTCTGGGCTGTTTCCTATTTGTGCTGCTTGCGCTTACCTGCAGGGACTGTGTCCTGCCAGAGGAGTTGCCCAGGCTCCTCCATCAGAAACTCTCCCAGTGCCAGGTTTCACGCATACCAGTGGGTCCATGAGCCAGCCCTGTTCAGTCCACCTCCTGTCCTAGCAGGAACAGTGGTGTTTCCTGACTGTTCTTCAACCCAATCTGGTTCTTATTGTTGGACGGTGAAGGATCCTGAGGTGGAGCCGGCAGCCACACGCCAGTCAGGAGGACCCTGTGCGCGCGTGCGCGTGTCTGTGTGTGTGAGTGTGTGTGTGTGTGTGTGGTTGGGAGGTGTGTGTGTGTGTGTGTGTGTGTGTGTGTGTGTGTGTGTGGTTGGGAGGGGTGTTGCTGAGAGAAGGAGAGACAGAAAGAAATATCTCCTGCCCGCTGGCTGGTTCCCTCCCCAAGTGGTCGGGGCTGAGCAGAACCAAAACCAGGAGCCGGGAGCTTCTTCCCGGTCGGTCTCCGCCACACAGGCGGCTGCCGATACCGAAGGCTTTGTGCCATCCTCGACCGCTTTTCCAGGCCACAGGCAGGGAGCTGGACGGAAGTGGGGCAGCTGGGACTCGAACCGGCACCCGTATGGGATCTCGGCACGTACAGGCCGAGAAATGGAGCCACTAGGCAACCGCACACGCCTGGCCCAAGCAACAACTCTTGCCTTCCCCTCGTCTTCTTGTCTGGTCCGGGGAGATGCACGCTGTCGACATCTCTGGCCCAGGCCTTGTATGTTTGGCACATACGGCCTGATGATCTATGGGTAGCTTGCTGTTTTAGTTCAGGCAGGCCTTAACGTGCTCTCCGACGGGAGCTACGGCCTAGCTGACAGGAGGAGTGCCTGCCTGCCTGCCTGCCTGCCTGCCTGCCTGCCTGGCGTTCCCCTAGCAGGCTGGCGGGCTCCCAGCCCCAGATCTTGGGACCGGCTGGGGGCTAATGCGGTCCGGCCGGCCTGCCTGATGTAATTTTTTCACCCAGGCAGTCCCGGCGCTTTGCTGACAGCTGGGTGTTGTGGCCTAATCCGGCTGGCCCGCCCGCCCGCCCGCCCGCCCGCAACGCACCCACCCACCCGCCCAGCCATTTTGGCTCTCTTTTTGCCTGACTGGGTGCAGCGCCCTAACTTGATTCCGGTTCTCACGCTCCCTCTCCACCACCCCCACCGCACCACCCCCGGTTCTTGCGTGCGCCAGTGGGTGCTGTGGCACAATCTGAGATGGCCCACCACCAGTCCCAGCTATCGCCATTGGGCTGGGGTACGGCAACCTAGCCTGGCCTGGTCCATCCCCAGCCCTCCTGCGAACTGTGGGGTGCTAGCCAGTTCACAGTTCAATCCAGCCTGGCTTGCGCCCCAACCCGGCCTGGCTAATTATATGTGTGTTTTGGAAGGCAGCTCTTCTCTGCGTTCACATCTATCTTTCTTTTCTTTAGGATTTAGTCACTAGGCTAACATGCCGGCCGGACCCAACCAACCAACTAACCAACCAACCAACCCCTTGTCTTTGATGGACCGTGGGTGGGTGGGTGGGTGGGGTGTGGAGGCGGAAGAGTTGGAGGGTCAGCTCACCATCTCTTATTCTGCGGAACTGAAGGGAAAGGGTGCTCTGAGGGAGAGACTGGGGCACCTGTGCCTGAGTTGTGGGTGTTGTGTGCGGTCGGCTCTGCGGACAAGTCAAGGGGACTTGAGGACGGCAGAGCAGGAGGACATATGGGCTGGCCTGTGCCCTTCCTGCCCGAGGATTTCTCTGGTGGATTGGGAATGAAAGGCCACTATGCCGACGTGAAGGCCTCACAGGTGGCCTTACCTGACACCTACTTCTCCCTCCATGTTCTGGATCCTGGCCAGGAACCACTCAGCGTGCAACCACTTCTGCTCACAAATTGGAAAGAGAAAGCTGTGTGATGCCCCCTCCTGGGATAGAGAGAGAGAGAGAGAGAGAGAGAGAGAGAGAGAGAGGTGAAGAGGCCCAATCCCAGCCTGGCTGCTCCCTTTCTCCTTTTCCTCATCTGGACCTTACCTGCAAATGGGGAACAGAGAAGACTGAATTGTTGTCACATTCTCACTAACTCAATTTCAATCTCTCTCTCTCTCTCTCTCTCTCTCTCTCTCTCTCTCTCTCTCTCTCTCTCTCCCCCTCTTTTCCTCTCTCTCCTTTCACATCCCTAACCTGTTTCCATGGCACATCCTTTCTGTCCCTGAGGAACTTCTTGGGTCTTGCAAGAGCTCACAGGAAGGACAGGCAGACGCAAGGGCGCTGCAGAATAGCTTCACTGGCTTTTCCTCCACTTTCATGTCCCTGTGGCTCCACTTCTGATCTAGCTCCCTGTTTGTGCCCTGGGAAAACAGCGGAGGGTGGTCCAAGTGTACGGGACCCTGCACCTGTGTGGGAGGCCTGGAAGAAACTCCCAGCGCCTGGATTCGGATCGGATCCAGTCAGCTCCGGCCGTGGTTGTGGCCATTTGGGGAGTGCACCGGCGGATGGAAATCTTTCTGTCCGTCTGTCTCTCCTTCTCTCTGCAAATCTGCCTTCCCAATGAAAATAAGTCAACCTCAAGGCCAAATAAATAAATAAAAATAAAACTAGAGAACAGAAAGTGAAAGCAAGACAGTGGGGGATACTGGCATTGTGGCACCGCACACACGCTCAACAGCCTGTCAGCAGACACACTGGCCTTGCCGTATGGGAACACCGATTTCATCTTGTTCCTGGCTCCTGGCTTCGGCCTAGCTTGGCCTCAGCTGCTGTGACACAGGAGGGAGAGAGCCCTTCCACACTTTGTGACAATACCGCCTAGGGAGGGACATCCAGGAGAGACAAGGGTGGAGGAAAGGTCTCTTGGCACAGATTGTGGGAACGGACTTGGGGTGAGGCGCTGACTGGGTTGTAGCTGTGTGTGTATAGGGAAATCTTTGCTGTACCAATGTGGTTGGGGACATTGAGATGGACTGAACCGGGTTTCTGATTTTTGTGAGACAGTCTTTCTCTCTTTCTCTCTCTCTCTCTCTCTCTCTCTCTCTCTCTCTCTCTCTCTCTCTCTCTCTCTCTTTCTCTCTCATTACTGGATGAGGTTCCCCGGGAGAGCTGGGCTTGGAAAAACGTGGCCCAAGGGATGAATCTGGAACTGACCCCTGGGCTCGAGACTCAGTGTTGTCGTTGTGATCTCTTGTCTTTGCTCTTCCTGCTCCCCCATCCTTCATCTTCCCCGTCCCATCGCAACCCCAACTGACTCCAAACCAGAAACCCCAGCGTGTTTCAAGAATCCACTCGTGCTGTCTGCGCGCCATCTAGTGGCCACAGTATCGGATCGGACAAGAGGCGAAAGCCAAGATGGCGCTGACGGCAGAAGCCAAGATGGCGCCCGCGTCTGAACAAGTCTCGCGTCTCGCGAGGCCTCGGGGTGGTGGTCGGCGTGGAGTTTGGGGGGGTCGAGGAAGGAGGAGGGAGGGAGGGAGGGAGGGAGAGAGTCGGTCTGGCGCAGGCGCAGTAAGCACAGTCGGGCTTCTGGCTTGCTGGCTGAGCAGTGGCGGCGGTGCCGGCGGTGGGGGGAGGGGGGAGGGGGGAGGGGGGAGGGGGCCGCGGCGGCAGAAACCGTCCTTCCGCCGGGCCGGGACTGCACTGTGCGCGCCTCTCTAGGTGCTCCTGCCACGTCCAGGCGGGGGGATCTGTTACCTTCCCAGGGATGTTGCCTTAGTTCTTTCTTCTTGGATCTCTCCATTCCTTTTAGGCTCTGTTTCTCTCTCTCTCTCTCTCTCTTTCTCTGTTTTGCTCGCCGATTCCCGCTTTCCTCTCTTTCTTTCTTTCGCTTTCTCCTTTTCACTGTCTCCTCTCCTTCTCCCACTCCCCTACATCTCCTAGAATTTCACTTGTGACTCCCACCTTTATTTGACAGTCTTCATCCTTACATTCTCTGCCTTCCCCTAGGTTGTTCTTGAGTTGTTTTTTCTCGTTCAATCTTTATAGGCCTTTCTCTCGCGTCCTCATTCTGGATTTATTTTCTTCCCTCATCGGTGTGTGTCTGGCCGTTGTACCTGCGTGTGTGTGTGTGTGTGTGTGTGTGTGTGTGTGTGTGTGTGTTCTCCCCTAATGTTTCCATTGCTTCCCTTTATGTTGTCTTTCTCTTTTCTTAGTTTTTGTCTTTCTTCTTCTTCTTCTTTTTTTTTTTTTGTATTCTTACCTTTGCCTTCCTTTCAGTTCTCATTCTCTCCTCCCCCCAGCCCCCCCCCCCCCGTTTCTCTCTCCCTTTTCTCTCTCTCAATGTCGGTGTTTTCATTTTATTTTCTGTCTGCCTTCTTCCTTTACCTTTGGCTTCCTTGGTCCTTCTTAACTTGTTTCTCTCTTCTCTTTCAATCTATATATGTTTTTCTCTCGCGTCCTCATGCTGGATTTATTGTCTTGCCTCATCTGTTTTACTCGTGTGTGTCTGTTTTTTTTTTTTTTCCCCCCAAAAAATTTTGTTCTACTGTGTCCATTGCTTCCCTTTATGTTGTCTTTCTCCTTTCCTAGTTTTTGGTCTTCCTGGTTTTTTTTTTTTTTTTTTCTTTCTTTCTTAGTTTTGCCTTCCTTTCAGTTCTCATTCTCTCCCCCCCCCCCCCCCCCGTTTCTCTCTCCCTTTTCTCTCTCAATGTCGGTGTTTTCATTTTATTTTCTGTCTGCCGTTTTCCTTTACCTGTGTGTGACCAAGTCTATCCACCCTTCCCCCAAGACTGTACTGATAGGTCAGATGTATCCTGTCACAGTAGATGCGTGGTCACTCACTACTACAACTCGATTCTCCCCAAGCCACGCGACCTGGTGTTCCATGCATCAACACCGAATGTTAACATTTCACCAGTGACGGTCACGACACAGTTTGGTTCTAAATGAGAGGCAAGGCAAAGCAACCGACCTGGCGGCCGGGACCAGCCAGCACCCCCTGCGAGGGGAGGGAGGGAGGGAGGCAGTGACACACATTTCCCTGCCTATCTCGGCTTCATTGCCTGGCTGCGTGCATCCAGCGTGCTGTCCCTTTGTCCCTTGGTGCTGGCTGTCTGACTCCACCTGGTGGCAGCCGTGCTGTAGCTGTAGAGCATTCTGGAGCCGGCAAGGGCGAGCAAGTGGGTGGAGAGCCCGGGACAGGATGTGACAAAGTCCCCAAGCTGCAGGCGGGAGAGTCCCAGCCCTGCTGGGACCTTGGTGGCTCGTGCGCTGTTCGGAGATTGAGCCTGGAGGCTTGCAAGTGAGCAGGCAGGCAGCTGCGGGGGTGGGTAGGTGTCTGCTCGCTCCCGATTGTAACCGGGCTGGAGTACCGCTAGAGTGCATGGGGTCGACCAGCACACCCTTTTATCACTGCCACCGTGCACTAGGGGACTCGATCGGGGCCGTCGGCGGGGCTGCGAGGCCACGGCCACCGGCCCGACACTTGTCGCCTGCACTAGGGGACCCGGCCGGGACCGTTGGTGGGGCTTGAGGCCACGGCCGCCGGCCCAGACGCTTGTCGCCTGCACAAGGGGACCCGGTCGGGGCCGTCGGCGGGGCTGCGAGGCCACGGCCACCGGCCCGACACTTGTCACCCGCACCCTAGGGGACCTGGTCGGGGCCGTTGGCGGGGCTGCGAGGCCACGGCCACCGGCCCGACACTTGTCGCCTGCACTAGGGGACCCGGCTGGGGCCGTTGGCGGGGCTGAGGCCCTGGGCCGCCGGCCCGACACTTGTCACCCGCACCCTAGGGGGACCTGGTCGGGGCCGTTGGCGGGGCTGCGAGGCCACGGCCACCGGCCCGACACTTGTCGCCTGCACTAGGGGACCCGGCCGGGGCCGTTGGCGGGGCTGAGGCCCTGGGCCGCCGGCCCGACACTTGTCACCCGCACCCTAGGGGGACCTGGTCGGGGCCGTTGGTGGGGCTGTAGAGTTGTTTGCTTTTCTCTAACTCCTGGGGTCGACCAGGTGGCCACAGGAGCATGCCCTGTGGGCGATGGCTGTGTTTTTGGGGACTTGTGACCCGGGCCCCCATCTGAGGGGCGGCTGTGTCCCATAGGTTGTCCCTGTTGTCCCCTGGAAGGGCATTTCTACACCTGCAGTTGTCATTTTGGATCTGCAGGTAGGTGCTGACACGCTGTCTCCTGGTGACTGTCACCGGAAGAGCTGGGCCCCTGGGTTCGCGTCTGGGGCGGTAGGGGGGAGCGCGATGGGCTGCCGGCGGCCTGGCGCTGGACTGCGTTCCCCCTGCCCATCCGGTGCCGAGCTCCCTGCCTGGGTTCGTGCGGGAGCTTGGTGTGCGATCCTGGTTTAGCCCTGCGACGGTGCCACCATCTCCGGCTTAGAATTTGCCCCGAGAGCGGCAGAGGTGAGGCTGGGCGCTGGGTCCTATACCCGTGTCCGTCTTCTGCCGCAGGTGGCCCGCTGCGTAGTGGTGGCTGACAGAACCCCCTCAGAACTGAGTCTCAGTGGTCGTCGGCCTTATGCCGCGTGTGCGTGTCAGGCGTTCCTCCGCTGGGGTTGGCCACCGCTGCTGAAGAGGCAAGGGGCTGGCGAGGCTGCCGACGGACCCCCCCCTGGCAGCTGTCCTCGCTGGGCGTGACCCCCTGTGCCTCGCGTGATGTCATAATCCTAGACCGAGACTTGACCGATGTGGTGATGTGGCGCTCTCCTGGGCCGGGCCTAAGCCGCTTACAGACGAGGGACGGCCATTCATGGCGAATGCTGCCGAGCTGCTCGTTCTGTCTTGCGGGCTCCTGGTTCCTCTTTCCCCTGCCTCGGCGTGGTGGGAGAGGCCAGGGGTGCGGAATCCGGCTCGATCTCCGCTCCCTCTGCCTTGTGCCGCCTGAAGGTGCTGGCGTTGGGGGTCCAGGCGGGGGTCCTCGGACGTGGCGGACACCCTTCGCCCTCTGCCGTGTCGGTGTGTCATGGTGTGTGGGCGGGCCCCGTCCCGCGGTGGTGGTGCGGGGCTTGTCTGGCAGAGTCTGACCCTGCTCAGCTCTCTGCGGTGCTCCTGGAGCGGTCCAGGTCGTTTGCCTCTCAGGCGCCTGGAACCGAGTGGTGCCGTCGCTCCTTCACTGCCCCGGTGTGCTCTCTCCCGGGTGTGCCGTCGCAGCCTCGCTGGTGTGTGCTGCTTGGTGCGTGGGAGTCCCTGGGGGGTCGAGGCAGTAAGGAAGAGGTAGCGTGGGTGCAGTGCAGGCCCGCTGCCGCTGCCGCTGCTGCTGCTGCCGCCTGTGGCCTTGCTTGGCCGCTGGTGTCCCCTGCGCGTCTGTGGGGGGGCAGGTGGCTTCCTTTCCTCTACCGCAGACCCCTCCGCCCGGCTTTGGGCTCGCCCCGCGGGTTGGGTGTTGCTCCCTCGAAGGGCCCTCTCGGCCTGGTGAGAAGTGCGCTCGGGGTTGGTGGGGTGCGGCCCGCCTTCGGTGAGAAAAGTCTTCTCTAGCGATCCGACAGGGACGTGCCTTACGTGATGGGGTGCCGTATCCCCCGCTTGTCGCCGTTCCTTCCCTCCTG
>NW_026697498.1:192500-202500 GCF_030435755.1 Ochotona princeps | reverse complement strand
TGCCCACTTCAATGTTCCACACTGTTGGGGTGGTGGTGGTGGTGGTGGTGGTGGTGGTGGTGGTGGTGGTGGAAATCTTATTTTGCCTTCAGTGGAGTGGAGAGAGAGAAAAAAAAAGAAGGCATTCAACACCAGGTTGTTGAAATCCACTAAATATTCCTAAGGGTGCAGTAATTGGGCAACCAGGTGGCAACATTTGGTCGCTACACCGCAACCCTGAGTGCGATTGTGCTGAGTCAGGTGAGAGAAAACAAACACTTAAAGCATGTATTTGATTTACTTGGAAGCCAGCCTGCTGAGTGATGGCTTGGTGGTGGTTGAGCGGGGGGGGGGGGGGGGGGAAGGAGGAAAGGGGCATGGGGGGGGGGACTTTGACAAATCTTCGCACACGTGGGTGGCACAACATGAATTCTTCTCTAAGGAGTCCCGAACAACCCAACTTTTTCCTTTTTCCTTTGCTCTCTCTACTTTCTCTGACCCCTTTGATCCCTGCACTAGGATGCTGTCAAGTAAAAAGCAGTCCTCTCCTATCAGTGGGTGCTGGCTAATGAACCACTGTGAGGGAAGCGAAACACATCGGAAAGTGGCTTGGTGATGGAATACGCTGGGGTGCACCAGTGACACCCAAGAGGAGAAAAGCCAAGCCAAAACAAAAAGTGCCTCCCTGCCTGATACCAACCTCCCCTCCCCCACAAGCCCCAGGGAAGGAAGGAGGGAGAGAAGCTGTGTTTCACTGATGGTGGGTGGGTCTTGTGTGTACGTCTTGCAAGTCACCTCCCCAATCCACATCTCCTTTCCCAGGCCAGAGCTAGAGCCAGAGCCAGGGTCCAGGGTCCAGGGACATGTAAGGAGAAGCATGGGGCAGGCAGGGCACCCGCACCCCGCCTCCTCGTCAGAATGAGCCTCTGTGTGTGTGTGTGTGGGGGGTGTGCCCCAAGAAAGCAGCAGCCTTCGTTTCGGAAGCCACTGGCTTGAGGGACGCAACCTCTCATTCAATTCCAAGAGGCCTCATTCATTGCCTTCATTGAAATGCAAATGGTTGGTTCAAAGTCCCGTTGTCTGCCAAAGGCTTCACTTTCTCTCCGCTCCACCCAGAGCCATACCTGCCCTCAGGCGTTTGTCAGTGAAAGGATCTGCCTCTCCGACTGGGGCAAAGGTCAGCCACAGTCGGTCACTCCCCTTCGCTCGCTCTGGAAGTGCAAAGTGGGATCTGGCCGCTGCTTTCTGACTCGCATGGGGCAGACCATGAGTGGTTCTCAGGAACGGCTCCCTTCTGATGTGGCCTTTCCATCGGCATTATTGATTCACTCTTCCATCCATCACCTTAACTATGTGAACGCGTGTTATTAACCTGTGCGTGTACTTCTGTCACTCAAACAAGCAGAACTGCTCAACATCAAGCATCCCTCCCTCTCAATAGAACGATCTAGCTGAACCGATTACTCAAAACACAGAGAGGAACCCCTTACCTGTCCTTGTGCAGGTGCGCGGGGCGGGGGTGGAGGGGCGGTGGGAGGGGTTGCAGGAATATACTAGGCCTGTGCCCCGTGCCAGGCCCGGTTCTCTGCTTGGATCGGCGTTGGACCGAGCGACCAGGACACAGCAGTCCAGAGCCTTACTTACATCTCACAGTCGGTGCCTGTTCAGAAAAAACAATTCCTCCATCCATCCATCCATCCATCCATCCATCCATTTTATTTTTATTGAAACTCAGATATAATATATATATAGAGAGAAGGAGAGACAGAAAGAAATATCTCCTGCCCGCTGGCTGGTTCACTCCCCAAGTGGCCACCATGCTTCATAAAACTCATTTCTTATCCAGTTATAATTTCATTAAAATATCTCATGTTTCCCAATTGGATAAAAAACAAATGGTATCTAAAAGTCTGCATACGAACCAGCGTCGCAGCCCTATGATTTTATCCAAATGAAAATGCATATGAGAGAGTTATTTGCACCCTTACAGCTATCACAGCTCAATTCACAATAGCCAGATACGGGATCAACACAGATACCCATCAGCGGGTGACAGAATAAAGAAAATGTGGCACACAAACACTATAGAATACTACCCATTCATAAAAATTAATGAAATTGTAAAACCTGATATACCTTTTTTTAAAAATTATTTTTTAATAATCTTACTTGGTTGATTAGGGAACAGAGTGTCAAGGGCTACAGGGTGAAAGTGGGAAATACCATTGTTTCCACATCAATATCATTTTACCCTGTATCTGGGGTCAGGGGAAAAAAAAAAAAAAAAAAAAAAGGGAAAAGCCCCACCCAACCTCCCACCCATCCCAGATCCCCAACGGGAGGCACGCTCTGAGGCTCCTGCTCATACAGTTCTGATAGTTCATCAGTTCTGGACTGCTGCCAATGTCTCAGTTCCAATCGCAATGAACCCTATTCAGAATCCACTGGCTGACAGTCTCTTCATGGTTGGGGTTCTAAGATCAGCAGTTCAGTTGGAGGGATCTCTCTCCAAAGAAACTTCATCTGAGATGATCACAGGCCTGATTTCTGCGCGAGTCTGCTAGTACACAGTCCAACACCGTCCGTCACACCGATCGGCTTATGATCATGCTGGTCGTTGGGATTGCCGGGTTCGTTCTGTTTCCAGGCCTGTCTTCCTCGTGAACCGACGGGTGTCGTAGTCCGGTTCGATCCTGCCCGCTTCATATTCGGTCCTCACGCAGACCGGTTGGAGCTGCAGCCTAGTCGGGAAGTAGTTGTCCAGCAGGGGAGCCCACATTCCCCTGTCAGCTTTGCCTCCTCCCCCTGACTATCACATGTGCTGTTTGGGCGCTGCAACCACATCTGGTACGGCTCACCTCACCTTGGCATTCCTTATTGTGTACTAGTATGTGTCGCAACCGAACCTGGCTCGACCCACACTCTGTTCTGGCGCTCGGACTCACCAGCGGGTGATGTGAACAGGTTCAGCCTGGTCTTGCCCCCAATCCATGCCATGTGTATACCAGTGGGATAATTTCCATAGCCTGTTCTGGGCTGTTTCCTATTTGTGCTGCTTGCGCTTACCTGCAGGGACTGTGTCCTGCCAGAGGAGTTGCCCAGGCTCCTCCATCAGAAACTCTCCCAGTGCCAGGTTTCACGCATACCAGTGGGTCCATGAGCCAGCCCTGTTCAGTCCACCTCCTGTCCTAGCAGGAACAGTGGTGTTTCCTGACTGTTCTTCAACCCAATCTGGTTCTTATTGTTGGACGGTGAAGGATCCTGAGGTGGAGCCGGCAGCCACACGCCAGTCAGGAGGACCCTGTGCGCGCGTGCGCGTGTCTGTGTGTGTGAGTGTGTGTGTGTGTGTGTGGTTGGGAGGGGTGTGTGTGTGTGTGTGTGTGTGTGTGTGTGTGTGTGTGTGGTTGGGAGGGGTGTTGCTGAGAGAAGGAGAGACAGAAAGAAATATCTCCTGCCCGCTGGCTGGTTCCCTCCCCAAGTGGTCGGGGCTGAGCAGAACCAAAACCAGGAGCCGGGAGCTTCTTCCCGGTCGGTCTCCGCCACACAGGCGGCTGCCGATACCGAAGGCTTTGTGCCATCCTCGACCGCTTTTCCAGGCCACAGGCAGGGAGCTGGACGGAAGTGGGGCAGCTGGGACTCGAACCGGCACCCGTATGGGATCTCGGCACGTACAGGCCGAGAAATGGAGCCACTAGGCAACCGCACACGCCTGGCCCAAGCAACAACTCTTGCCTTCCCCTCGTCTTCTTGTCTGGTCCGGGGAGATGCACGCTGTCGACATCTCTGGCCCAGGCCTTGTATGTTTGGCACATACGGCCTGATGATCTATGGGTAGCTTGCTGTTTTAGTTCAGGCAGGCCTTAACGTGCTCTCCGACGGGAGCTACGGCCTAGCTGACAGGAGGAGTGCCTGCCTGCCTGCCTGCCTGCCTGCCTGCCTGCCTGGCGTTCCCCTAGCAGGCTGGCGGGCTCCCAGCCCCAGATCTTGGGACCGTCTGGGGGCTAATGCGGTCCGGCCGGCCTGCCTGATGTAATTTTTTCACCCAGGCAGTCCCGGCGCTTTGCTGACAGCTGGGTGTTGTGGCCTAATCCGGCTGGCCCGCCCGCCCGCCCGCCCGCCCGCAACGCACCCACCCACCCGCCCAGCCATTTTGGCTCTCTTTTTGCCTGACTGGGTGCAGCGCCCTAACTTGATTCCGGTTCTCACGCTCCCTCTCCACCACCCCCACCGCACCACCCCCGGTTCTTGCGTGCGCCAGTGGGTGCTGTGGCACAATCTGAGATGGCCCACCACCAGTCCCAGCTATCGCCATTGGGCTGGGGTACGGCAACCTAGCCTGGCCTGGTCCATCCCCAGCCCTCCTGCGAACTGTGGGGTGCTAGCCAGTTCACAGTTCAATCCAGCCTGGCTTGCGCCCCAACCCGGCCTGGCTAATTATATGTGTGTTTTGGAAGGCAGCTCTTCTCTGCGTTCACATCTATCTTTCTTTTCTTTAGGATTTAGTCACTAGGCTAACATGCCGGCCGGACCCAACCAACCAACTAACCAACCAACCAACCCCTTGTCTTTGATGGACCGTGGGTGGGTGGGTGGGTGGGGTGTGGAGGCGGAAGAGTTGGAGGGTCAGCTCACCATCTCTTATTCTGCGGAACTGAAGGGAAAGGGTGCTCTGAGGGAGAGACTGGGGCACCTGTGCCTGAGTTGTGGGTGTTGTGTGCGGTCGGCTCTGCGGACAAGTCAAGGGGACTTGAGGACGGCAGAGCAGGAGGACATATGGGCTGGCCTGTGCCCTTCCTGCCCGAGGATTTCTCTGGTGGATTGGGAATGAAAGGCCACTATGCCGACGTGAAGGCCTCACAGGTGGCCTTACCTGACACCTACTTCTCCCTCCATGTTCTGGATCCTGGCCAGGAACCACTCAGCGTGCAACCACTTCTGCTCACAAATTGGAAAGAGAAAGCTGTGTGATGCCCCCTCCTGGGATAGAGAGAGAGAGAGAGAGAGAGAGAGAGAGAGAGAGAGGTGAAGAGGCCCAATCCCAGCCTGGCTGCTCCCTTTCTCCTTTTCCTCATCTGGACCTTACCTGCAAATGGGGAACAGAGAAGACTGAATTGTTGTCACATTCTCACTAACTCAATTTCAATCTCTCTCTCTCTCTCTCTCTCTCTCTCTCTCTCTCTCTCTCTCTCTCTCTCTCTCCCCTCTTTTCCTCTCTCTCCTTTCACATCCCTAACCTGTTTCCATGGCACATCCTTTCTGTCCCTGAGGAACTTCTTGGGTCTTGCAAGAGCTCACAGGAAGGACAGGCAGACGCAAGGGCGCTGCAGAATAGCTTCACTGGCTTTTCCTCCACTTTCATGTCCCTGTGGCTCCACTTCTGATCTAGCTCCCTGTTTGTGCCCTGGGAAAACAGCGGAGGGTGGTCCAAGTGTACGGGACCCTGCACCTGTGTGGGAGGCCTGGAAGAAACTCCCAGCGCCTGGATTCGGATCGGATCCAGTCAGCTCCGGCCGTGGTTGTGGCCATTTGGGGAGTGCACCGGCGGATGGAAATCTTTCTGTCCGTCTGTCTCTCCTTCTCTCTGCAAATCTGCCTTCCCAATGAAAATAAGTCAACCTCAAGGCCAAATAAATAAATAAAAATAAAACTAGAGAACAGAAAGTGAAAGCAAGACAGTGGGGGATACTGGCATTGTGGCACCGCACACACGCTCAACAGCCTGTCAGCAGACACACTGGCCTTGCCGTATGGGAACACCGATTTCATCTTGTTCCTGGCTCCTGGCTTCGGCCTAGCTTGGCCTCAGCTGCTGTGACACAGGAGGGAGAGAGCCCTTCCACACTTTGTGACAATACCGCCTAGGGAGGGACATCCAGGAGAGACAAGGGTGGAGGAAAGGTCTCTTGGCACAGATTGTGGGAACGGACTTGGGGTGAGGCGCTGACTGGGTTGTAGCTGTGTGTGTATAGGGAAATCTTTGCTGTACCAATGTGGTTGGGGACATTGAGATGGACTGAACCGGGTTTCTGATTTTTGTGAGACAGTCTTTCTCTCTTTCTCTCTCTCTCTCTCTCTCTCTCTCTCTCTCTCTCTCTCTCTCTCTCTCTCTCTCTTTCTCTCTCATTACTGGATGAGGTTCCCCGGGAGAGCTGGGCTTGGAAAAACGTGGCCCAAGGGATGAATCTGGAACTGACCCCTGGGCTCGAGACTCAGTGTTGTCGTTGTGATCTCTTGTCTTTGCTCTTCCTGCTCCCCCATCCTTCATCTTCCCCGTCCCATCGCAACCCCAACTGACTCCAAACCAGAAACCCCAGCGTGTTTCAAGAATCCACTCGTGCTGTCTGCGCGCCATCTAGTGGCCACAGTATCGGATCGGACAAGAGGCGAAAGCCAAGATGGCGCTGACGGCAGAAGCCAAGATGGCGCCCGCGTCTGAACAAGTCTCGCGTCTCGCGAGGCCTCGGGGTGGTGGTCGGCGTGGAGTTTGGGGGGGTCGAGGAAGGAGGAGGGAGGGAGGGAGGGAGGGAGAGAGTCGGTCTGGCGCAGGCGCAGTAAGCACAGTCGGGCTTCTGGCTTGCTGGCTGAGCAGTGGCGGCGGTGCCGGCGGTGGGGGGAGGGGGGAGGGGGGAGGGGGGAGGGGGCCGCGGCGGCAGAAACCGTCCTTCCGCCGGGCCGGGACTGCACTGTGCGCGCCTCTCTAGGTGCTCCTGCCACGTCCAGGCGGGGGGATCTGTTACCTTCCCAGGGATGTTGCCTTAGTTCTTTCTTCTTGGATCTCTCCATTCCTTTTAGGCTCTGTTTCTCTCTCTCTCTCTCTCTCTTTCTCTGTTTTGCTCGCCGATTCCCGCTTTCCTCTCTTTCTTTCTTTCGCTTTCTCCTTTTCACTGTCTCCTCTCCTTCTCCCACTCCCCTACATCTCCTAGAATTTCACTTGTGACTCCCACCTTTATTTGACAGTCTTCATCCTTACATTCTCTGCCTTCCCCTAGGTTGTTCTTGAGTTGTTTTTTCTCGTTCAATCTTTATAGGCCTTTCTCTCGCGTCCTCATTCTGGATTTATTTTCTTCCCTCATCGGTGTGTGTCTGGCCGTTGTACCTGCGTGTGTGTGTGTGTGTGTGTGTGTGTGTGTGTGTGTGTGTTCTCCCCTAATGTTTCCATTGCTTCCCTTTATGTTGTCTTTCTCTTTTCTTAGTTTTTGTCTTTCTTCTTCTTCTTCTTTTTTTTTTTTTGTATTCTTACCTTTGCCTTCCTTTCAGTTCTCATTCTCTCCTCCCCCCAGCCCCCCCCCCCCCCGTTTCTCTCTCCCTTTTCTCTCTCTCAATGTCGGTGTTTTCATTTTATTTTCTGTCTGCCTTCTTCCTTTACCTTTGGCTTCCTTGGTCCTTCTTAACTTGTTTCTCTCTTCTCTTTCAATCTATATATGTTTTTCTCTCGCGTCCTCATGCTGGATTTATTGTCTTGCCTCATCTGTTTTACTCGTGTGTGTCTGTTTTTTTTTTTTTTCCCCCCAAAAAATTTTGTTCTACTGTGTCCATTGCTTCCCTTTATGTTGTCTTTCTCCTTTCCTAGTTTTTGGTCTTCCTGGTTTTTTTTTTTTTTTTTTCTTTCTTTCTTAGTTTTGCCTTCCTTTCAGTTCTCATTCTCTCCCCCCCCCCCCCCCCGTTTCTCTCTCCCTTTTCTCTCTCAATGTCGGTGTTTTCATTTTATTTTCTGTCTGCCGTTTTCCTTTACCTGTGTGTGACCAAGTCTATCCACCCTTCCCCCAAGACTGTACTGATAGGTCAGATGTATCCTGTCACAGTAGATGCGTGGTCACTCACTACTACAACTCGATTCTCCCCAAGCCACGCGACCTGGTGTTCCATGCATCAACACCGAATGTTAACATTTCACCAGTGACGGTCACGACACAGTTTGGTTCTAAATGAGAGGCAAGGCAAAGCAACCGACCTGGCGGCCGGGACCAGCCAGCACCCCCTGCGAGGGGAGGGAGGGAGGGAGGCAGTGACACACATTTCCCTGCCTATCTCGGCTTCATTGCCTGGCTGCGTGCATCCAGCGTGCTGTCCCTTTGTCCCTTGGTGCTGGCTGTCTGACTCCACCTGGTGGCAGCCGTGCTGTAGCTGTAGAGCATTCTGGAGCCGGCAAGGGCGAGCAAGTGGGTGGAGAGCCCGGGACAGGATGTGACAAAGTCCCCAAGCTGCAGGCGGGAGAGTCCCAGCCCTGCTGGGACCTTGGTGGCTCGTGCGCTGTTCGGAGATTGAGCCTGGAGGCTTGCAAGTGAGCAGGCAGGCAGCTGCGGGGGTGGGTAGGTGTCTGCTCGCTCCCGATTGTAACCGGGCTGGAGTACCGCTAGAGTGCATGGGGTCGACCAGCACACCCTTTTATCACTGCCACCGTGCACTAGGGGACTCGATCGGGGCCGTCGGCGGGGCTGCGAGGCCACGGCCACCGGCCCGACACTTGTCGCCTGCACTAGGGGACCCGGCCGGGACCGTTGGTGGGGCTTGAGGCCACGGCCGCCGGCCCAGACGCTTGTCGCCTGCACAAGGGGACCCGGTCGGGGCCGTCGGCGGGGCTGCGAGGCCACGGCCACCGGCCCGACACTTGTCACCCGCACCCTAGGGGACCTGGTCGGGGCCGTTGGCGGGGCTGCGAGGCCACGGCCACCGGCCCGACACTTGTCGCCTGCACTAGGGGACCCGGCTGGGGCCGTTGGCGGGGCTGAGGCCCTGGGCCGCCGGCCCGACACTTGTCACCCGCACCCTAGGGGGACCTGGTCGGGGCCGTTGGCGGGGCTGCGAGGCCACGGCCACCGGCCCGACACTTGTCGCCTGCACTAGGGGACCCGGCCGGGGCCGTTGGCGGGGCTGAGGCCCTGGGCCGCCGGCCCGACACTTGTCACCCGCACCCTAGGGGGACCTGGTCGGGGCCGTTGGTGGGGCTGTAGAGTTGTTTGCTTTTCTCTAACTCCTGGGGTCGACCAGGTGGCCACAGGAGCATGCCCTGTGGGCGATGGCTGTGTTTTTGGGGACTTGTGACCCGGGCCCCCATCTGAGGGGCGGCTGTGTCCCATAGGTTGTCCCTGTTGTCCCCTGGAAGGGCATTTCTACACCTGCAGTTGTCATTTTGGATCTGCAGGTAGGTGCTGACACGCTGTCTCCTGGTGACTGTCACCGGAAGAGCTGGGCCCCTGGGTTCGCGTCTGGGGTGGTAGGGGGGAGCGCGATGGGCTGCCGGCGGCCTGGCGCTGGACTGCGTTCCCCCTGCCCATCCGGTGCCGAGCTCCCTGCCTGGGTTCGTGCGGGAGCTTGGTGTGCGATCCTGGTTTAGCCCTGCGACGGTGCCACCATCTCCGGCTTAGAATTTGCCCCGAGAGCGGCAGAGGTGAGGCTGGGCGCTGGGTCCTATACCCGTGTCCGTCTTCTGCCGCAGGTGGCCCGCTGCGTAGTGGTGGCTGACAGAACCCCCTCAGAACTGAGTCTCAGTGGTCGTCGGCCTTATGCCGCGTGTGCGTGTCAGGCGTTCCTCCGCTGGGGTTGGCCACCGCTGCTGAAGAGGCAAGGGGCTGGCGAGGCTGCCGACGGACCCCCCCCTGGCAGCTGTCCTCGCTGGGCGTGACCCCCTGTGCCTCGCGTGATGTCATAATCCTAGACCGAGACTTGACCGATGTGGTGATGTGGCGCTCTCCTGGGCCGGGCCTAAGCCGCTTACAGACGAGGGACGGCCATTCATGGCGAATGCTGCCGAGCTGCTCGTTCTGTCTTGCGGGCTCCTGGTTCCTCTTTCCCCTGCCTCGGCGTGGTGGGAGAGGCCAGGGGTGCGGAATCCGGCTCGATCTCCGCTCCCTCTGCCTTGTGCCGCCTGAAGGTGCTGGCGTTGGGGGTCCAGGCGGGGGTCCTCGGACGTGGCGGACACCCTTCGCCCTCTGCCGTGTCGGTGTGTCATGGTGTGTGGGCGGGCCCCGTCCCGCGGTGGTGGTGCGGGGCTTGTCTGGCAGAGTCTGACCCTGCTCAGCTC
>NW_026697498.1:162500-175000 GCF_030435755.1 Ochotona princeps | reverse complement strand
CGAAGTGGTGGAAGATTCCTCTCTCTCTCTCTCTCTCTCTCTCTCTCTCTCTCTCTCTCTCTCTCTCCATTTTTTTTTTTAAATAAAGAAAAACCGGCAATGTTGTCACGGTGCTGGTGGAACCGCGGTTTCCACATTTTTGGCTCGCTCGCTCGCTCTCTAGCTCTCACCATCCTGTGTCATCTATGTCTGCTTATTGGAAGGACACAGCGACAAAGAGAAAAGGGAAGGAACTTGTGGGTGGAAGAATCTCTTCAAAGAGCTCGCTGTTTTGCTCGTCCTTGCCCCTCTCTCTTCCTCTCTCCTCTCTCGTCCTCTCTCTTCTTTCCTCCCATCTCCTCTGACACACCCGCTCCCCCCTTCCCCGCTCCAAACAAACTTGCTCACAAATCTCTCTCTCTCTCTCTTCCTCTCTCTCTCTCCCATGATTGACTTGCAAATGAATAAATACAAGAGTCTTAAAATGTGGTGTTCACATTAAAGGAAAATGTAACTAGTTTTCTGCCCACTTCAATGTTCCACACTGTTGGGGTGGTGGTGGTGGTGGTGGTGGTGGTGGTGGTGGTGGTGGTGGAAATCTTATTTTGCCTTCAGTGGAGTGGAGAGAGAGAAAAAAAAAGAAGGCATTCAACACCAGGTTGTTGAAATCCACTAAATATTCCTAAGGGTGCAGTAATTGGGCAACCAGGTGGCAACATTTGGTCGCTACACCGCAACCCTGAGTGCGATTGTGCTGAGTCAGGTGAGAGAAAACAAACACTTAAAGCATGTATTTGATTTACTTGGAAGCCAGCCTGCTGAGTGATGGCTTGGTGGTGGTTGAGCGGGGGGGGGGGGGGGGGAAGGAGGAAAGGGGCATGGGGGGGGGGACTTTGACAAATCTTCGCACACGTGGGTGGCACAACATGAATTCTTCTCTAAGGAGTCCCGAACAACCCAACTTTTTCCTTTTTCCTTTGCTCTCTCTACTTTCTCTGACCCCTTTGATCCCTGCACTAGGATGCTGTCAAGTAAAAAGCAGTCCTCTCCTATCAGTGGGTGCTGGCTAATGAACCACTGTGAGGGAAGCGAAACACATCGGAAAGTGGCTTGGTGATGGAATACGCTGGGGTGCACCAGTGACACCCAAGAGGAGAAAAGCCAAGCCAAAACAAAAAGTGCCTCCCTGCCTGATACCAACCTCCCCTCCCCCACAAGCCCCAGGGAAGGAAGGAGGGAGAGAAGCTGTGTTTCACTGATGGTGGGTGGGTCTTGTGTGTACGTCTTGCAAGTCACCTCCCCAATCCACATCTCCTTTCCCAGGCCAGAGCTAGAGCCAGAGCCAGGGTCCAGGGTCCAGGGACATGTAAGGAGAAGCATGGGGCAGGCAGGGCACCCGCACCCCGCCTCCTCGTCAGAATGAGCCTCTGTGTGTGTGTGTGTGGGGGGTGTGCCCCAAGAAAGCAGCAGCCTTCGTTTCGGAAGCCACTGGCTTGAGGGACGCAACCTCTCATTCAATTCCAAGAGGCCTCATTCATTGCCTTCATTGAAATGCAAATGGTTGGTTCAAAGTCCCGTTGTCTGCCAAAGGCTTCACTTTCTCTCCGCTCCACCCAGAGCCATACCTGCCCTCAGGCGTTTGTCAGTGAAAGGATCTGCCTCTCCGACTGGGGCAAAGGTCAGCCACAGTCGGTCACTCCCCTTCGCTCGCTCTGGAAGTGCAAAGTGGGATCTGGCCGCTGCTTTCTGACTCGCATGGGGCAGACCATGAGTGGTTCTCAGGAACGGCTCCCTTCTGATGTGGCCTTTCCATCGGCATTATTGATTCACTCTTCCATCCATCACCTTAACTATGTGAACGCGTGTTATTAACCTGTGCGTGTACTTCTGTCACTCAAACAAGCAGAACTGCTCAACATCAAGCATCCCTCCCTCTCAATAGAACGATCTAGCTGAACCGATTACTCAAAACACAGAGAGGAACCCCTTACCTGTCCTTGTGCAGGTGCGCGGGGCGGGGGTGGAGGGGCGGTGGGAGGGGTTGCAGGAATATACTAGGCCTGTGCCCCGTGCCAGGCCCGGTTCTCTGCTTGGATCGGCGTTGGACCGAGCGACCAGGACACAGCAGTCCAGAGCCTTACTTACATCTCACAGTCGGTGCCTGTTCAGAAAAAACAATTCCTCCATCCATCCATCCATCCATCCATCCATTTTATTTTTATTGAAACTCAGATATAATATATATATAGAGAGAAGGAGAGACAGAAAGAAATATCTCCTGCCCGCTGGCTGGTTCACTCCCCAAGTGGCCACCATGCTTCATAAAACTCATTTCTTATCCAGTTATAATTTCATTAAAATATCTCATGTTTCCCAATTGGATAAAAAACAAATGGTATCTAAAAGTCTGCATACGAACCAGCGTCGCAGCCCTATGATTTTATCCAAATGAAAATGCATATGAGAGAGTTATTTGCACCCTTACAGCTATCACAGCTCAATTCACAATAGCCAGATACGGGATCAACACAGATACCCATCAGCGGGTGACAGAATAAAGAAAATGTGGCACACAAACACTATAGAATACTACCCATTCATAAAAATTAATGAAATTGTAAAACCTGATATACCTTTTTTTAAAAATTATTTTTTAATAATCTTACTTGGTTGATTAGGGAACAGAGTGTCAAGGGCTACAGGGTGAAAGTGGGAAATACCATTGTTTCCACATCAATATCATTTTACCCTGTATCTGGGGTCAGGGGAAAAAAAAAAAAAAAAAAAAAAGGGAAAAGCCCCACCCAACCTCCCACCCATCCCAGATCCCCAACGGGAGGCACGCTCTGAGGCTCCTGCTCATACAGTTCTGATAGTTCATCAGTTCTGGACTGCTGCCAATGTCTCAGTTCCAATCGCAATGAACCCTATTCAGAATCCACTGGCTGACAGTCTCTTCATGGTTGGGGTTCTAAGATCAGCAGTTCAGTTGGAGGGATCTCTCTCCAAAGAAACTTCATCTGAGATGATCACAGGCCTGATTTCTGCGCGAGTCTGCTAGTACACAGTCCAACACCGTCCGTCACACCGATCGGCTTATGATCATGCTGGTCGTTGGGATTGCCGGGTTCGTTCTGTTTCCAGGCCTGTCTTCCTCGTGAACCGACGGGTGTCGTAGTCCGGTTCGATCCTGCCCGCTTCATATTCGGTCCTCACGCAGACCGGTTGGAGCTGCAGCCTAGTCGGGAAGTAGTTGTCCAGCAGGGGAGCCCACATTCCCCTGTCAGCTTTGCCTCCTCCCCCTGACTATCACATGTGCTGTTTGGGCGCTGCAACCACATCTGGTACGGCTCACCTCACCTTGGCATTCCTTATTGTGTACTAGTATGTGTCGCAACCGAACCTGGCTCGACCCACACTCTGTTCTGGCGCTCGGACTCACCAGCGGGTGATGTGAACAGGTTCAGCCTGGTCTTGCCCCCAATCCATGCCATGTGTATACCAGTGGGATAATTTCCATAGCCTGTTCTGGGCTGTTTCCTATTTGTGCTGCTTGCGCTTACCTGCAGGGACTGTGTCCTGCCAGAGGAGTTGCCCAGGCTCCTCCATCAGAAACTCTCCCAGTGCCAGGTTTCACGCATACCAGTGGGTCCATGAGCCAGCCCTGTTCAGTCCACCTCCTGTCCTAGCAGGAACAGTGGTGTTTCCTGACTGTTCTTCAACCCAATCTGGTTCTTATTGTTGGACGGTGAAGGATCCTGAGGTGGAGCCGGCAGCCACACGCCAGTCAGGAGGACCCTGTGCGCGCGTGCGCGTGTCTGTGTGTGTGAGTGTGTGTGTGTGTGTGTGGTTGGGAGGGGTGTGTGTGTGTGTGTGTGTGTGTGTGTGTGTGTGTGGTTGGGAGGGGTGTTGCTGAGAGAAGGAGAGACAGAAAGAAATATCTCCTGCCCGCTGGCTGGTTCCCTCCCCAAGTGGTCGGGGCTGAGCAGAACCAAAACCAGGAGCCGGGAGCTTCTTCCCGGTCGGTCTCCGCCACACAGGCGGCTGCCGATACCGAAGGCTTTGTGCCATCCTCGACCGCTTTTCCAGGCCACAGGCAGGGAGCTGGACGGAAGTGGGGCAGCTGGGACTCGAACCGGCACCCGTATGGGATCTCGGCACGTACAGGCCGAGAAATGGAGCCACTAGGCAACCGCACACGCCTGGCCCAAGCAACAACTCTTGCCTTCCCCTCGTCTTCTTGTCTGGTCCGGGGAGATGCACGCTGTCGACATCTCTGGCCCAGGCCTTGTATGTTTGGCACATACGGCCTGATGATCTATGGGTAGCTTGCTGTTTTAGTTCAGGCAGGCCTTAACGTGCTCTCCGACGGGAGCTACGGCCTAGCTGACAGGAGGAGTGCCTGCCTGCCTGCCTGCCTGCCTGCCTGCCTGCCTGGCGTTCCCCTAGCAGGCTGGCGGGCTCCCAGCCCCAGATCTTGGGACCGGCTGGGGGCTAATGCGGTCCGGCCGGCCTGCCTGATGTAATTTTTTCACCCAGGCAGTCCCGGCGCTTTGCTGACAGCTGGGTGTTGTGGCCTAATCCGGCTGGCCCGCCCGCCCGCCCGCCCGCCCGCAACGCACCCACCCACCCGCCCAGCCATTTTGGCTCTCTTTTTGCCTGACTGGGTGCAGCGCCCTAACTTGATTCCGGTTCTCACGCTCCCTCTCCACCACCCCCACCGCACCACCCCCGGTTCTTGCGTGCGCCAGTGGGTGCTGTGGCACAATCTGAGATGGCCCACCACCAGTCCCAGCTATCGCCATTGGGCTGGGGTACGGCAACCTAGCCTGGCCTGGTCCATCCCCAGCCCTCCTGCGAACTGTGGGGTGCTAGCCAGTTCACAGTTCAATCCAGCCTGGCTTGCGCCCCAACCCGGCCTGGCTAATTATATGTGTGTTTTGGAAGGCAGCTCTTCTCTGCGTTCACATCTATCTTTCTTTTCTTTAGGATTTAGTCACTAGGCTAACATGCCGGCCGGACCCAACCAACCAACTAACCAACCAACCAACCCCTTGTCTTTGATGGACCGTGGGTGGGTGGGTGGGTGGGGTGTGGAGGCGGAAGAGTTGGAGGGTCAGCTCACCATCTCTTATTCTGCGGAACTGAAGGGAAAGGGTGCTCTGAGGGAGAGACTGGGGCACCTGTGCCTGAGTTGTGGGTGTTGTGTGCGGTCGGCTCTGCGGACAAGTCAAGGGGACTTGAGGACGGCAGAGCAGGAGGACATATGGGCTGGCCTGTGCCCTTCCTGCCCGAGGATTTCTCTGGTGGATTGGGAATGAAAGGCCACTATGCCGACGTGAAGGCCTCACAGGTGGCCTTACCTGACACCTACTTCTCCCTCCATGTTCTGGATCCTGGCCAGGAACCACTCAGCGTGCAACCACTTCTGCTCACAAATTGGAAAGAGAAAGCTGTGTGATGCCCCCTCCTGGGATAGAGAGAGAGAGAGAGAGAGAGAGAGAGAGAGAGAGAGGTGAAGAGGCCCAATCCCAGCCTGGCTGCTCCCTTTCTCCTTTTCCTCATCTGGACCTTACCTGCAAATGGGGAACAGAGAAGACTGAATTGTTGTCACATTCTCACTAACTCAATTTCAATCTCTCTCTCTCTCTCTCTCTCTCTCTCTCTCTCTCTCTCTCTCTCTCTCTCTCCCCCTCTTTTCCTCTCTCTCCTTTCACATCCCTAACCTGTTTCCATGGCACATCCTTTCTGTCCCTGAGGAACTTCTTGGGTCTTGCAAGAGCTCACAGGAAGGACAGGCAGACGCAAGGGCGCTGCAGAATAGCTTCACTGGCTTTTCCTCCACTTTCATGTCCCTGTGGCTCCACTTCTGATCTAGCTCCCTGTTTGTGCCCTGGGAAAACAGCGGAGGGTGGTCCAAGTGTACGGGACCCTGCACCTGTGTGGGAGGCCTGGAAGAAACTCCCAGCGCCTGGATTCGGATCGGATCCAGTCAGCTCCGGCCGTGGTTGTGGCCATTTGGGGAGTGCACCGGCGGATGGAAATCTTTCTGTCCGTCTGTCTCTCCTTCTCTCTGCAAATCTGCCTTCCCAATGAAAATAAGTCAACCTCAAGGCCAAATAAATAAATAAAAATAAAACTAGAGAACAGAAAGTGAAAGCAAGACAGTGGGGGATACTGGCATTGTGGCACCGCACACACGCTCAACAGCCTGTCAGCAGACACACTGGCCTTGCCGTATGGGAACACCGATTTCATCTTGTTCCTGGCTCCTGGCTTCGGCCTAGCTTGGCCTCAGCTGCTGTGACACAGGAGGGAGAGAGCCCTTCCACACTTTGTGACAATACCGCCTAGGGAGGGACATCCAGGAGAGACAAGGGTGGAGGAAAGGTCTCTTGGCACAGATTGTGGGAACGGACTTGGGGTGAGGCGCTGACTGGGTTGTAGCTGTGTGTGTATAGGGAAATCTTTGCTGTACCAATGTGGTTGGGGACATTGAGATGGACTGAACCGGGTTTCTGATTTTTGTGAGACAGTCTTTCTCTCTTTCTCTCTCTCTCTCTCTCTCTCTCTCTCTCTCTCTCTCTCTCTCTCTCTCTCTCTCTTTCTCTCTCATTACTGGATGAGGTTCCCCGGGAGAGCTGGGCTTGGAAAAACGTGGCCCAAGGGATGAATCTGGAACTGACCCCTGGGCTCGAGACTCAGTGTTGTCGTTGTGATCTCTTGTCTTTGCTCTTCCTGCTCCCCCATCCTTCATCTTCCCCGTCCCATCGCAACCCCAACTGACTCCAAACCAGAAACCCCAGCGTGTTTCAAGAATCCACTCGTGCTGTCTGCGCGCCATCTAGTGGCCACAGTATCGGATCGGACAAGAGGCGAAAGCCAAGATGGCGCTGACGGCAGAAGCCAAGATGGCGCCCGCGTCTGAACAAGTCTCGCGTCTCGCGAGGCCTCGGGGTGGTGGTCGGCGTGGAGTTTGGGGGGGTCGAGGAAGGAGGAGGGAGGGAGGGAGGGAGGGAGAGAGTCGGTCTGGCGCAGGCGCAGTAAGCACAGTCGGGCTTCTGGCTTGCTGGCTGAGCAGTGGCGGCGGTGCCGGCGGTGGGGGGAGGGGGGAGGGGGGAGGGGGGAGGGGGCCGCGGCGGCAGAAACCGTCCTTCCGCCGGGCCGGGACTGCACTGTGCGCGCCTCTCTAGGTGCTCCTGCCACGTCCAGGCGGGGGGATCTGTTACCTTCCCAGGGATGTTGCCTTAGTTCTTTCTTCTTGGATCTCTCCATTCCTTTTAGGCTCTGTTTCTCTCTCTCTCTCTCTCTCTTTCTCTGTTTTGCTCGCCGATTCCCGCTTTCCTCTCTTTCTTTCTTTCGCTTTCTCCTTTTCACTGTCTCCTCTCCTTCTCCCACTCCCCTACATCTCCTAGAATTTCACTTGTGACTCCCACCTTTATTTGACAGTCTTCATCCTTACATTCTCTGCCTTCCCCTAGGTTGTTCTTGAGTTGTTTTTTCTCGTTCAATCTTTATAGGCCTTTCTCTCGCGTCCTCATTCTGGATTTATTTTCTTCCCTCATCGGTGTGTGTCTGGCCGTTGTACCTGCGTGTGTGTGTGTGTGTGTGTGTGTGTGTGTGTGTGTGTGTGTTCTCCCCTAATGTTTCCATTGCTTCCCTTTATGTTGTCTTTCTCTTTTCTTAGTTTTTGTCTTTCTTCTTCTTCTTCTTTTTTTTTTTTTGTATTCTTACCTTTGCCTTCCTTTCAGTTCTCATTCTCTCCTCCCCCCAGCCCCCCCCCCCCCGTTTCTCTCTCCCTTTTCTCTCTCTCAATGTCGGTGTTTTCATTTTATTTTCTGTCTGCCTTCTTCCTTTACCTTTGGCTTCCTTGGTCCTTCTTAACTTGTTTCTCTCTTCTCTTTCAATCTATATATGTTTTTCTCTCGCGTCCTCATGCTGGATTTATTGTCTTGCCTCATCTGTTTTACTCGTGTGTGTCTGTTTTTTTTTTTTTTCCCCCCAAAAAATTTTGTTCTACTGTGTCCATTGCTTCCCTTTATGTTGTCTTTCTCCTTTCCTAGTTTTTGGTCTTCCTGGTTTTTTTTTTTTTTTTTTCTTTCTTTCTTAGTTTTGCCTTCCTTTCAGTTCTCATTCTCTCCCCCCCCCCCCCCCCCGTTTCTCTCTCCCTTTTCTCTCTCAATGTCGGTGTTTTCATTTTATTTTCTGTCTGCCGTTTTCCTTTACCTGTGTGTGACCAAGTCTATCCACCCTTCCCCCAAGACTGTACTGATAGGTCAGATGTATCCTGTCACAGTAGATGCGTGGTCACTCACTACTACAACTCGATTCTCCCCAAGCCACGCGACCTGGTGTTCCATGCATCAACACCGAATGTTAACATTTCACCAGTGACGGTCACGACACAGTTTGGTTCTAAATGAGAGGCAAGGCAAAGCAACCGACCTGGCGGCCGGGACCAGCCAGCACCCCCTGCGAGGGGAGGGAGGGAGGGAGGCAGTGACACACATTTCCCTGCCTATCTCGGCTTCATTGCCTGGCTGCGTGCATCCAGCGTGCTGTCCCTTTGTCCCTTGGTGCTGGCTGTCTGACTCCACCTGGTGGCAGCCGTGCTGTAGCTGTAGAGCATTCTGGAGCCGGCAAGGGCGAGCAAGTGGGTGGAGAGCCCGGGACAGGATGTGACAAAGTCCCCAAGCTGCAGGCGGGAGAGTCCCAGCCCTGCTGGGACCTTGGTGGCTCGTGCGCTGTTCGGAGATTGAGCCTGGAGGCTTGCAAGTGAGCAGGCAGGCAGCTGCGGGGGTGGGTAGGTGTCTGCTCGCTCCCGATTGTAACCGGGCTGGAGTACCGCTAGAGTGCATGGGGTCGACCAGCACACCCTTTTATCACTGCCACCGTGCACTAGGGGACTCGATCGGGGCCGTCGGCGGGGCTGCGAGGCCACGGCCACCGGCCCGACACTTGTCGCCTGCACTAGGGGACCCGGCCGGGACCGTTGGTGGGGCTTGAGGCCACGGCCGCCGGCCCAGACGCTTGTCGCCTGCACAAGGGGACCCGGTCGGGGCCGTCGGCGGGGCTGCGAGGCCACGGCCACCGGCCCGACACTTGTCACCCGCACCCTAGGGGACCTGGTCGGGGCCGTTGGCGGGGCTGCGAGGCCACGGCCACCGGCCCGACACTTGTCGCCTGCACTAGGGGACCCGGCTGGGGCCGTTGGCGGGGCTGAGGCCCTGGGCCGCCGGCCCGACACTTGTCACCCGCACCCTAGGGGGACCTGGTCGGGGCCGTTGGCGGGGCTGCGAGGCCACGGCCACCGGCCCGACACTTGTCGCCTGCACTAGGGGACCCGGCCGGGGCCGTTGGCGGGGCTGAGGCCCTGGGCCGCCGGCCCGACACTTGTCACCCGCACCCTAGGGGGACCTGGTCGGGGCCGTTGGTGGGGCTGTAGAGTTGTTTGCTTTTCTCTAACTCCTGGGGTCGACCAGGTGGCCACAGGAGCATGCCCTGTGGGCGATGGCTGTGTTTTTGGGGACTTGTGACCCGGGCCCCCATCTGAGGGGCGGCTGTGTCCCATAGGTTGTCCCTGTTGTCCCCTGGAAGGGCATTTCTACACCTGCAGTTGTCATTTTGGATCTGCAGGTAGGTGCTGACACGCTGTCTCCTGGTGACTGTCACCGGAAGAGCTGGGCCCCTGGGTTCGCGTCTGGGGCGGTAGGGGGGAGCGCGATGGGCTGCCGGCGGCCTGGCGCTGGACTGCGTTCCCCCTGCCCATCCGGTGCCGAGCTCCCTGCCTGGGTTCGTGCGGGAGCTTGGTGTGCGATCCTGGTTTAGCCCTGCGACGGTGCCACCATCTCCGGCTTAGAATTTGCCCCGAGAGCGGCAGAGGTGAGGCTGGGCGCTGGGTCCTATACCCGTGTCCGTCTTCTGCCGCAGGTGGCCCGCTGCGTAGTGGTGGCTGACAGAACCCCCTCAGAACTGAGTCTCAGTGGTCGTCGGCCTTATGCCGCGTGTGCGTGTCAGGCGTTCCTCCGCTGGGGTTGGCCACCGCTGCTGAAGAGGCAAGGGGCTGGCGAGGCTGCCGACGGACCCCCCCCTGGCAGCTGTCCTCGCTGGGCGTGACCCCCTGTGCCTCGCGTGATGTCATAATCCTAGACCGAGACTTGACCGATGTGGTGATGTGGCGCTCTCCTGGGCCGGGCCTAAGCCGCTTACAGACGAGGGACGGCCATTCATGGCGAATGCTGCCGAGCTGCTCGTTCTGTCTTGCGGGCTCCTGGTTCCTCTTTCCCCTGCCTCGGCGTGGTGGGAGAGGCCAGGGGTGCGGAATCCGGCTCGATCTCCGCTCCCTCTGCCTTGTGCCGCCTGAAGGTGCTGGCGTTGGGGGTCCAGGCGGGGGTCCTCGGACGTGGCGGACACCCTTCGCCCTCTGCCGTGTCGGTGTGTCATGGTGTGTGGGCGGGCCCCGTCCCGCGGTGGTGGTGCGGGGCTTGTCTGGCAGAGTCTGACCCTGCTCAGCTCTCTGCGGTGCTCCTGGAGCGGTCCAGGTCGTTTGCCTCTCAGGCGCCTGGAACCGAGTGGTGCCGTCGCTCCTTCACTGCCCCGGTGTGCTCTCTCCCGGGTGTGCCGTCGCAGCCTCGCTGGTGTGTGCTGCTTGGTGCGTGGGAGTCCCTGGGGGGTCGAGGCAGTAAGGAAGAGGTAGCGTGGGTGCAGTGCAGGCCCGCTGCCGCTGCCGCTGCTGCTGCTGCCGCCTGTGGCCTTGCTTGGCCGCTGGTGTCCCCTGCGCGTCTGTGGGGGGGCAGGTGGCTTCCTTTCCTCTACCGCAGACCCCTCCGCCCGGCTTTGGGCTCGCCCCGCGGGTTGGGTGTTGCTCCCTCGAAGGGCCCTCTCGGCCTGGTGAGAAGTGCGCTCGGGGTTGGTGGGGTGCGGCCCGCCTTCGGTGAGAAAAGTCTTCTCTAGCGATCCGACAGGGACGTGCCTTACGTGATGGGGTGCCGTATCCCCCGCTTGTCGCCGTTCCTTCCCTCCTGGTGTGTGTCGGTAGCCACGCTGCTGACGACGCGGATGGCTCGGGTTCGTTGTGCGTTAGGTGGCGATGGTCGCTCGTTCCCTCCGCCCTCCCCTCGGGGAGTGTGTGGGGGTTACGCGTGGGCTCTTCCGGCCCCCTTCCGCTGGGGGCCGGACGCTGCCTCTCGCACCTCTACCTCGCCGTGGCCCGTGCCTCCCCCCTCTGGGTCGGGGGAGGGTCCCGCTGGGCCGGGCCGGGTGTGTCCCGGTGCCTACTGTGGGCCTGACGGAGGGGCTCCTGTGGTCGCTCGCACGCACGCACGCGGTGTGCGTGTGTCGCCTCCGGTGTGTGGCCTTCCGCTTGCCACCTGGGGCCCTGGGGTTGTGTGTGGCTTTGTCCCGTGCTGCCCCTGTGGCCCTGGTGTGGGGTGGCTCTGCTCGCTTCCCGCCCTGGGCTTGCCGTTGGCCCGCTGGCCGGTCACCGCCGGCGAGGGTGGTGCGGTGGGGCCACGGGTTTGGGCCTGTTGGGTCTCCCCTCGGCCGCGTCGGCCTTGGGAGCGTTCCTGCGGGGTTGCGGCCCTCGGGACCGGGGCCCGGATGTTGGCGGATGGAGGCCGGGATCCGGCAGCAGGTAGGCGCCCGGCGTGTGGGCGTTGGCGGTGTCGCGTTGGGGGCCCCGGTGGGGGGGCCTCAGGCGCGCGTCGGGGAACGCGTGGGGGTCGCTGGAGGCGGGCTCCGGTGTCCCAGGCGTGTCACGGGACCGCCCGGGTGTGGGCGGTGGCATCCCGTGTCTGTTTTCCGGGAGGGACCCGGCTTTCGTTGGCCCGAGGTGTTCCCTCGTGGCTCCCCGTCGCGCTTCTGGTGCCTCTCCCCCGTGGTCTCATGCCACCCCCCCCATATAGGTACCCCCCTTGCCGCCCGCTGCGGCCTCGTGTCGCTGGCGTGTGGCGTTGAGCGCTCTTTGGGGTCGGGGGTCGGTTGGCTGCGACGTGTGTGGCCTGCGGTGTGCGGGGGCTGGCGTTTCCCCTCATCGTCGGCGGTGTGTGCGCGTGAGGGGTGGCTGAGTCGCACGGTGGTCCCCGGCTGTGTGTGGTTTGTGCCTGGCTGCCTCCCCCTCCCCCATGTGGGACCGCCCTTGCGCTTGGAGAGCGCTGGCGGTGAGATCCCGCGTGGTGTGGGGGCCGGGTGCGTCGTCTGGCCGCCATCCGGTTCGGCCGACCGTCCGTGTGGAGGAGGCCCTCCTCCGCCGTGCCCCTTCGCGCTTGGGGGGGTCCGCTGGCCCTCGGCTCCCGCTTGTCACCGCTTGTTGGGCCTCGCTCGCTCGCCGGGTGGCTCCTGCTGCCGCGCCTCCTTTGTCTCCATCTCGCTCTTCGTCCGCTCCCTGGTCCTGGGTCTCCGTGACCCTGTCGTTCTTCGCTCCCGGGGTCCCGCTGCGGCCGTCGGGGAAGGCGCTCGGGCCCCTTCCCGTGTGTCTCGCCCCCCGCCCCGTCAGGCGGCGGTGGCCGGTGGTGGCGCCGCGG
>NW_026697498.1:135000-147500 GCF_030435755.1 Ochotona princeps | reverse complement strand
CACGTTTTGTCAGAAACGCTTAGTTCTCTCTCTCTCTCTCTCTCTCTCTCTCTCACACACACACACACACACACACACAGGTTTGAGGCCAAAGCTGTTGAAAAACCTGTTTGTATCCTAAACAGAGTTGTGTAGCGCTGAGAACCAGGATTCCATACTTTCTGTTCACCAACTTCTGAGTTCTCTAAGGCCTGCATTTGGGGGGAAAAGTTCTGAACTGACTGGCGAAGTGGTGGAAGATTCCTCTCTCTCTCTCTCTCTCTCTCTCTCTCTCTCTCTCTCTCTCTCTCTCTCTCCATTTTTTTTTTTAAAGAAAGAAAAACCGGCAATGTTGTCACGGTGCTGGTGGAACCGCGGTTTCCACATTTTTGGCTCGCTCGCTCGCTCTCTAGCTCTCACCATCCTGTGTCATCTATGTCTGCTTATTGGAAGGACACAGCGACAAAGAGAAAAGGGAAGGAACTTGTGGGTGGAAGAATCTCTTCAAAGAGCTCGCTGTTTTGCTCGTCCTTGCCCCTCTCTCTTCCTCTCTCCTCTCTCGTCCTCTCTCTTCTTTCCTCCCATCTCCTCTGACACACCCGCTCCCCCCTTCCCCGCTCCAAACAAACTTGCTCACAAATCTCTCTCTCTCTCTCTTCCTCTCTCTCTCTCCCATGATTGACTTGCAAATGAATAAATACAAGAGTCTTAAAATGTGGTGTTCACATTAAAGGAAAATGTAACTAGTTTTCTGCCCACTTCAATGTTCCACACTGTTGGGGTGGTGGTGGTGGTGGTGGTGGTGGTGGTGGTGGTGGTGGTGGAAATCTTATTTTGCCTTCAGTGGAGTGGAGAGAGAGAAAAAAAAAGAAGGCATTCAACACCAGGTTGTTGAAATCCACTAAATATTCCTAAGGGTGCAGTAATTGGGCAACCAGGTGGCAACATTTGGTCGCTACACCGCAACCCTGAGTGCGATTGTGCTGAGTCAGGTGAGAGAAAACAAACACTTAAAGCATGTATTTGATTTACTTGGAAGCCAGCCTGCTGAGTGATGGCTTGGTGGTGGTTGAGCGGGGGGGGGGGGGGGGGGAAGGAGGAAAGGGGCATGGGGGGGGGGACTTTGACAAATCTTCGCACACGTGGGTGGCACAACATGAATTCTTCTCTAAGGAGTCCCGAACAACCCAACTTTTTCCTTTTTCCTTTGCTCTCTCTACTTTCTCTGACCCCTTTGATCCCTGCACTAGGATGCTGTCAAGTAAAAAGCAGTCCTCTCCTATCAGTGGGTGCTGGCTAATGAACCACTGTGAGGGAAGCGAAACACATCGGAAAGTGGCTTGGTGATGGAATACGCTGGGGTGCACCAGTGACACCCAAGAGGAGAAAAGCCAAGCCAAAACAAAAAGTGCCTCCCTGCCTGATACCAACCTCCCCTCCCCCACAAGCCCCAGGGAAGGAAGGAGGGAGAGAAGCTGTGTTTCACTGATGGTGGGTGGGTCTTGTGTGTACGTCTTGCAAGTCACCTCCCCAATCCACATCTCCTTTCCCAGGCCAGAGCTAGAGCCAGAGCCAGGGTCCAGGGTCCAGGGACATGTAAGGAGAAGCATGGGGCAGGCAGGGCACCCGCACCCCGCCTCCTCGTCAGAATGAGCCTCTGTGTGTGTGTGTGTGGGGGGTGTGCCCCAAGAAAGCAGCAGCCTTCGTTTCGGAAGCCACTGGCTTGAGGGACGCAACCTCTCATTCAATTCCAAGAGGCCTCATTCATTGCCTTCATTGAAATGCAAATGGTTGGTTCAAAGTCCCGTTGTCTGCCAAAGGCTTCACTTTCTCTCCGCTCCACCCAGAGCCATACCTGCCCTCAGGCGTTTGTCAGTGAAAGGATCTGCCTCTCCGACTGGGGCAAAGGTCAGCCACAGTCGGTCACTCCCCTTCGCTCGCTCTGGAAGTGCAAAGTGGGATCTGGCCGCTGCTTTCTGACTCGCATGGGGCAGACCATGAGTGGTTCTCAGGAACGGCTCCCTTCTGATGTGGCCTTTCCATCGGCATTATTGATTCACTCTTCCATCCATCACCTTAACTATGTGAACGCGTGTTATTAACCTGTGCGTGTACTTCTGTCACTCAAACAAGCAGAACTGCTCAACATCAAGCATCCCTCCCTCTCAATAGAACGATCTAGCTGAACCGATTACTCAAAACACAGAGAGGAACCCCTTACCTGTCCTTGTGCAGGTGCGCGGGGCGGGGGTGGAGGGGCGGTGGGAGGGGTTGCAGGAATATACTAGGCCTGTGCCCCGTGCCAGGCCCGGTTCTCTGCTTGGATCGGCGTTGGACCGAGCGACCAGGACACAGCAGTCCAGAGCCTTACTTACATCTCACAGTCGGTGCCTGTTCAGAAAAAACAATTCCTCCATCCATCCATCCATCCATCCATCCATCCATTTTATTTTTATTGAAACTCAGATATAATATATATATAGAGAGAAGGAGAGACAGAAAGAAATATCTCCTGCCCGCTGGCTGGTTCACTCCCCAAGTGGCCACCATGCTTCATAAAACTCATTTCTTATCCAGTTATAATTTCATTAAAATATCTCATGTTTCCCAATTGGATAAAAAACAAATGGTATCTAAAAGTCTGCATACGAACCAGCGTCGCAGCCCTATGATTTTATCCAAATGAAAATGCATATGAGAGAGTTATTTGCACCCTTACAGCTATCACAGCTCAATTCACAATAGCCAGATACGGGATCAACACAGATACCCATCAGCGGGTGACAGAATAAAGAAAATGTGGCACACAAACACTATAGAATACTACCCATTCATAAAAATTAATGAAATTGTAAAACCTGATATACCTTTTTTTAAAAATTATTTTTTAATAATCTTACTTGGTTGATTAGGGAACAGAGTGTCAAGGGCTACAGGGTGAAAGTGGGAAATACCATTGTTTCCACATCAATATCATTTTACCCTGTATCTGGGGTCAGGGGAAAAAAAAAAAAAAAAAAAAAAGGGAAAAGCCCCACCCAACCTCCCACCCATCCCAGATCCCCAACGGGAGGCACGCTCTGAGGCTCCTGCTCATACAGTTCTGATAGTTCATCAGTTCTGGACTGCTGCCAATGTCTCAGTTCCAATCGCAATGAACCCTATTCAGAATCCACTGGCTGACAGTCTCTTCATGGTTGGGGTTCTAAGATCAGCAGTTCAGTTGGAGGGATCTCTCTCCAAAGAAACTTCATCTGAGATGATCACAGGCCTGATTTCTGCGCGAGTCTGCTAGTACACAGTCCAACACCGTCCGTCACACCGATCGGCTTATGATCATGCTGGTCGTTGGGATTGCCGGGTTCGTTCTGTTTCCAGGCCTGTCTTCCTCGTGAACCGACGGGTGTCGTAGTCCGGTTCGATCCTGCCCGCTTCATATTCGGTCCTCACGCAGACCGGTTGGAGCTGCAGCCTAGTCGGGAAGTAGTTGTCCAGCAGGGGAGCCCACATTCCCCTGTCAGCTTTGCCTCCTCCCCCTGACTATCACATGTGCTGTTTGGGCGCTGCAACCACATCTGGTACGGCTCACCTCACCTTGGCATTCCTTATTGTGTACTAGTATGTGTCGCAACCGAACCTGGCTCGACCCACACTCTGTTCTGGCGCTCGGACTCACCAGCGGGTGATGTGAACAGGTTCAGCCTGGTCTTGCCCCCAATCCATGCCATGTGTATACCAGTGGGATAATTTCCATAGCCTGTTCTGGGCTGTTTCCTATTTGTGCTGCTTGCGCTTACCTGCAGGGACTGTGTCCTGCCAGAGGAGTTGCCCAGGCTCCTCCATCAGAAACTCTCCCAGTGCCAGGTTTCACGCATACCAGTGGGTCCATGAGCCAGCCCTGTTCAGTCCACCTCCTGTCCTAGCAGGAACAGTGGTGTTTCCTGACTGTTCTTCAACCCAATCTGGTTCTTATTGTTGGACGGTGAAGGATCCTGAGGTGGAGCCGGCAGCCACACGCCAGTCAGGAGGACCCTGTGCGCGCGTGCGCGTGTCTGTGTGTGTGAGTGTGTGTGTGTGTGTGTGGTTGGGAGGGGTGTGTGTGTGTGTGTGTGTGTGTGTGTGTGTGTGTGTGTGGTTGGGAGGGGTGTTGCTGAGAGAAGGAGAGACAGAAAGAAATATCTCCTGCCCGCTGGCTGGTTCCCTCCCCAAGTGGTCGGGGCTGAGCAGAACCAAAACCAGGAGCCGGGAGCTTCTTCCCGGTCGGTCTCCGCCACACAGGCGGCTGCCGATACCGAAGGCTTTGTGCCATCCTCGACCGCTTTTCCAGGCCACAGGCAGGGAGCTGGACGGAAGTGGGGCAGCTGGGACTCGAACCGGCACCCGTATGGGATCTCGGCACGTACAGGCCGAGAAATGGAGCCACTAGGCAACCGCACACGCCTGGCCCAAGCAACAACTCTTGCCTTCCCCTCGTCTTCTTGTCTGGTCCGGGGAGATGCACGCTGTCGACATCTCTGGCCCAGGCCTTGTATGTTTGGCACATACGGCCTGATGATCTATGGGTAGCTTGCTGTTTTAGTTCAGGCAGGCCTTAACGTGCTCTCCGACGGGAGCTACGGCCTAGCTGACAGGAGGAGTGCCTGCCTGCCTGCCTGCCTGCCTGCCTGCCTGCCTGGCGTTCCCCTAGCAGGCTGGCGGGCTCCCAGCCCCAGATCTTGGGACCGTCTGGGGGCTAATGCGGTCCGGCCGGCCTGCCTGATGTAATTTTTTCACCCAGGCAGTCCCGGCGCTTTGCTGACAGCTGGGTGTTGTGGCCTAATCCGGCTGGCCCGCCCGCCCGCCCGCCCGCCCGCAACGCACCCACCCACCCGCCCAGCCATTTTGGCTCTCTTTTTGCCTGACTGGGTGCAGCGCCCTAACTTGATTCCGGTTCTCACGCTCCCTCTCCACCACCCCCACCGCACCACCCCCGGTTCTTGCGTGCGCCAGTGGGTGCTGTGGCACAATCTGAGATGGCCCACCACCAGTCCCAGCTATCGCCATTGGGCTGGGGTACGGCAACCTAGCCTGGCCTGGTCCATCCCCAGCCCTCCTGCGAACTGTGGGGTGCTAGCCAGTTCACAGTTCAATCCAGCCTGGCTTGCGCCCCAACCCGGCCTGGCTAATTATATGTGTGTTTTGGAAGGCAGCTCTTCTCTGCGTTCACATCTATCTTTCTTTTCTTTAGGATTTAGTCACTAGGCTAACATGCCGGCCGGACCCAACCAACCAACTAACCAACCAACCAACCCCTTGTCTTTGATGGACCGTGGGTGGGTGGGTGGGTGGGGTGTGGAGGCGGAAGAGTTGGAGGGTCAGCTCACCATCTCTTATTCTGCGGAACTGAAGGGAAAGGGTGCTCTGAGGGAGAGACTGGGGCACCTGTGCCTGAGTTGTGGGTGTTGTGTGCGGTCGGCTCTGCGGACAAGTCAAGGGGACTTGAGGACGGCAGAGCAGGAGGACATATGGGCTGGCCTGTGCCCTTCCTGCCCGAGGATTTCTCTGGTGGATTGGGAATGAAAGGCCACTATGCCGACGTGAAGGCCTCACAGGTGGCCTTACCTGACACCTACTTCTCCCTCCATGTTCTGGATCCTGGCCAGGAACCACTCAGCGTGCAACCACTTCTGCTCACAAATTGGAAAGAGAAAGCTGTGTGATGCCCCCTCCTGGGATAGAGAGAGAGAGAGAGAGAGAGAGAGAGAGAGAGAGAGGTGAAGAGGCCCAATCCCAGCCTGGCTGCTCCCTTTCTCCTTTTCCTCATCTGGACCTTACCTGCAAATGGGGAACAGAGAAGACTGAATTGTTGTCACATTCTCACTAACTCAATTTCAATCTCTCTCTCTCTCTCTCTCTCTCTCTCTCTCTCTCTCTCTCTCTCTCTCTCTCCCCCTCTTTTCCTCTCTCTCCTTTCACATCCCTAACCTGTTTCCATGGCACATCCTTTCTGTCCCTGAGGAACTTCTTGGGTCTTGCAAGAGCTCACAGGAAGGACAGGCAGACGCAAGGGCGCTGCAGAATAGCTTCACTGGCTTTTCCTCCACTTTCATGTCCCTGTGGCTCCACTTCTGATCTAGCTCCCTGTTTGTGCCCTGGGAAAACAGCGGAGGGTGGTCCAAGTGTACGGGACCCTGCACCTGTGTGGGAGGCCTGGAAGAAACTCCCAGCGCCTGGATTCGGATCGGATCCAGTCAGCTCCGGCCGTGGTTGTGGCCATTTGGGGAGTGCACCGGCGGATGGAAATCTTTCTGTCCGTCTGTCTCTCCTTCTCTCTGCAAATCTGCCTTCCCAATGAAAATAAGTCAACCTCAAGGCCAAATAAATAAATAAAAATAAAACTAGAGAACAGAAAGTGAAAGCAAGACAGTGGGGGATACTGGCATTGTGGCACCGCACACACGCTCAACAGCCTGTCAGCAGACACACTGGCCTTGCCGTATGGGAACACCGATTTCATCTTGTTCCTGGCTCCTGGCTTCGGCCTAGCTTGGCCTCAGCTGCTGTGACACAGGAGGGAGAGAGCCCTTCCACACTTTGTGACAATACCGCCTAGGGAGGGACATCCAGGAGAGACAAGGGTGGAGGAAAGGTCTCTTGGCACAGATTGTGGGAACGGACTTGGGGTGAGGCGCTGACTGGGTTGTAGCTGTGTGTGTATAGGGAAATCTTTGCTGTACCAATGTGGTTGGGGACATTGAGATGGACTGAACCGGGTTTCTGATTTTTGTGAGACAGTCTTTCTCTCTTTCTCTCTCTCTCTCTCTCTCTCTCTCTCTCTCTCTCTCTCTCTCTCTCTCTCTCTCTTTCTCTCTCATTACTGGATGAGGTTCCCCGGGAGAGCTGGGCTTGGAAAAACGTGGCCCAAGGGATGAATCTGGAACTGACCCCTGGGCTCGAGACTCAGTGTTGTCGTTGTGATCTCTTGTCTTTGCTCTTCCTGCTCCCCCATCCTTCATCTTCCCCGTCCCATCGCAACCCCAACTGACTCCAAACCAGAAACCCCAGCGTGTTTCAAGAATCCACTCGTGCTGTCTGCGCGCCATCTAGTGGCCACAGTATCGGATCGGACAAGAGGCGAAAGCCAAGATGGCGCTGACGGCAGAAGCCAAGATGGCGCCCGCGTCTGAACAAGTCTCGCGTCTCGCGAGGCCTCGGGGTGGTGGTCGGCGTGGAGTTTGGGGGGGTCGAGGAAGGAGGAGGGAGGGAGGGAGGGAGGGAGAGAGTCGGTCTGGCGCAGGCGCAGTAAGCACAGTCGGGCTTCTGGCTTGCTGGCTGAGCAGTGGCGGCGGTGCCGGCGGTGGGGGGAGGGGGGAGGGGGGAGGGGGGAGGGGGCCGCGGCGGCAGAAACCGTCCTTCCGCCGGGCCGGGACTGCACTGTGCGCGCCTCTCTAGGTGCTCCTGCCACGTCCAGGCGGGGGGATCTGTTACCTTCCCAGGGATGTTGCCTTAGTTCTTTCTTCTTGGATCTCTCCATTCCTTTTAGGCTCTGTTTCTCTCTCTCTCTCTCTCTCTTTCTCTGTTTTGCTCGCCGATTCCCGCTTTCCTCTCTTTCTTTCTTTCGCTTTCTCCTTTTCACTGTCTCCTCTCCTTCTCCCACTCCCCTACATCTCCTAGAATTTCACTTGTGACTCCCACCTTTATTTGACAGTCTTCATCCTTACATTCTCTGCCTTCCCCTAGGTTGTTCTTGAGTTGTTTTTTCTCGTTCAATCTTTATAGGCCTTTCTCTCGCGTCCTCATTCTGGATTTATTTTCTTCCCTCATCGGTGTGTGTCTGGCCGTTGTACCTGCGTGTGTGTGTGTGTGTGTGTGTGTGTGTGTGTGTGTGTGTGTTCTCCCCTAATGTTTCCATTGCTTCCCTTTATGTTGTCTTTCTCTTTTCTTAGTTTTTGTCTTTCTTCTTCTTCTTCTTTTTTTTTTTTTGTATTCTTACCTTTGCCTTCCTTTCAGTTCTCATTCTCTCCTCCCCCCAGCCCCCCCCCCCCCGTTTCTCTCTCCCTTTTCTCTCTCTCAATGTCGGTGTTTTCATTTTATTTTCTGTCTGCCTTCTTCCTTTACCTTTGGCTTCCTTGGTCCTTCTTAACTTGTTTCTCTCTTCTCTTTCAATCTATATATGTTTTTCTCTCGCGTCCTCATGCTGGATTTATTGTCTTGCCTCATCTGTTTTACTCGTGTGTGTCTGTTTTTTTTTTTTTTCCCCCCAAAAAATTTTGTTCTACTGTGTCCATTGCTTCCCTTTATGTTGTCTTTCTCCTTTCCTAGTTTTTGGTCTTCCTGGTTTTTTTTTTTTTTTTTTCTTTCTTTCTTAGTTTTGCCTTCCTTTCAGTTCTCATTCTCTCCCCCCCCCCCCCCCCCGTTTCTCTCTCCCTTTTCTCTCTCAATGTCGGTGTTTTCATTTTATTTTCTGTCTGCCGTTTTCCTTTACCTGTGTGTGACCAAGTCTATCCACCCTTCCCCCAAGACTGTACTGATAGGTCAGATGTATCCTGTCACAGTAGATGCGTGGTCACTCACTACTACAACTCGATTCTCCCCAAGCCACGCGACCTGGTGTTCCATGCATCAACACCGAATGTTAACATTTCACCAGTGACGGTCACGACACAGTTTGGTTCTAAATGAGAGGCAAGGCAAAGCAACCGACCTGGCGGCCGGGACCAGCCAGCACCCCCTGCGAGGGGAGGGAGGGAGGGAGGCAGTGACACACATTTCCCTGCCTATCTCGGCTTCATTGCCTGGCTGCGTGCATCCAGCGTGCTGTCCCTTTGTCCCTTGGTGCTGGCTGTCTGACTCCACCTGGTGGCAGCCGTGCTGTAGCTGTAGAGCATTCTGGAGCCGGCAAGGGCGAGCAAGTGGGTGGAGAGCCCGGGACAGGATGTGACAAAGTCCCCAAGCTGCAGGCGGGAGAGTCCCAGCCCTGCTGGGACCTTGGTGGCTCGTGCGCTGTTCGGAGATTGAGCCTGGAGGCTTGCAAGTGAGCAGGCAGGCAGCTGCGGGGGTGGGTAGGTGTCTGCTCGCTCCCGATTGTAACCGGGCTGGAGTACCGCTAGAGTGCATGGGGTCGACCAGCACACCCTTTTATCACTGCCACCGTGCACTAGGGGACTCGATCGGGGCCGTCGGCGGGGCTGCGAGGCCACGGCCACCGGCCCGACACTTGTCGCCTGCACTAGGGGACCCGGCCGGGACCGTTGGTGGGGCTTGAGGCCACGGCCGCCGGCCCAGACGCTTGTCGCCTGCACAAGGGGACCCGGTCGGGGCCGTCGGCGGGGCTGCGAGGCCACGGCCACCGGCCCGACACTTGTCACCCGCACCCTAGGGGACCTGGTCGGGGCCGTTGGCGGGGCTGCGAGGCCACGGCCACCGGCCCGACACTTGTCGCCTGCACTAGGGGACCCGGCTGGGGCCGTTGGCGGGGCTGAGGCCCTGGGCCGCCGGCCCGACACTTGTCACCCGCACCCTAGGGGGACCTGGTCGGGGCCGTTGGCGGGGCTGCGAGGCCACGGCCACCGGCCCGACACTTGTCGCCTGCACTAGGGGACCCGGCCGGGGCCGTTGGCGGGGCTGAGGCCCTGGGCCGCCGGCCCGACACTTGTCACCCGCACCCTAGGGGGACCTGGTCGGGGCCGTTGGTGGGGCTGTAGAGTTGTTTGCTTTTCTCTAACTCCTGGGGTCGACCAGGTGGCCACAGGAGCATGCCCTGTGGGCGATGGCTGTGTTTTTGGGGACTTGTGACCCGGGCCCCCATCTGAGGGGCGGCTGTGTCCCATAGGTTGTCCCTGTTGTCCCCTGGAAGGGCATTTCTACACCTGCAGTTGTCATTTTGGATCTGCAGGTAGGTGCTGACACGCTGTCTCCTGGTGACTGTCACCGGAAGAGCTGGGCCCCTGGGTTCGCGTCTGGGGCGGTAGGGGGGAGCGCGATGGGCTGCCGGCGGCCTGGCGCTGGACTGCGTTCCCCCTGCCCATCCGGTGCCGAGCTCCCTGCCTGGGTTCGTGCGGGAGCTTGGTGTGCGATCCTGGTTTAGCCCTGCGACGGTGCCACCATCTCCGGCTTAGAATTTGCCCCGAGAGCGGCAGAGGTGAGGCTGGGCGCTGGGTCCTATACCCGTGTCCGTCTTCTGCCGCAGGTGGCCCGCTGCGTAGTGGTGGCTGACAGAACCCCCTCAGAACTGAGTCTCAGTGGTCGTCGGCCTTATGCCGCGTGTGCGTGTCAGGCGTTCCTCCGCTGGGGTTGGCCACCGCTGCTGAAGAGGCAAGGGGCTGGCGAGGCTGCCGACGGACCCCCCCCTGGCAGCTGTCCTCGCTGGGCGTGACCCCCTGTGCCTCGCGTGATGTCATAATCCTAGACCGAGACTTGACCGATGTGGTGATGTGGCGCTCTCCTGGGCCGGGCCTAAGCCGCTTACAGACGAGGGACGGCCATTCATGGCGAATGCTGCCGAGCTGCTCGTTCTGTCTTGCGGGCTCCTGGTTCCTCTTTCCCCTGCCTCGGCGTGGTGGGAGAGGCCAGGGGTGCGGAATCCGGCTCGATCTCCGCTCCCTCTGCCTTGTGCCGCCTGAAGGTGCTGGCGTTGGGGGTCCAGGCGGGGGTCCTCGGACGTGGCGGACACCCTTCGCCCTCTGCCGTGTCGGTGTGTCATGGTGTGTGGGCGGGCCCCGTCCCGCGGTGGTGGTGCGGGGCTTGTCTGGCAGAGTCTGACCCTGCTCAGCTCTCTGCGGTGCTCCTGGAGCGGTCCAGGTCGTTTGCCTCTCAGGCGCCTGGAACCGAGTGGTGCCGTCGCTCCTTCACTGCCCCGGTGTGCTCTCTCCCGGGTGTGCCGTCGCAGCCTCGCTGGTGTGTGCTGCTTGGTGCGTGGGAGTCCCTGGGGGGTCGAGGCAGTAAGGAAGAGGTAGCGTGGGTGCAGTGCAGGCCCGCTGCCGCTGCCGCTGCTGCTGCTGCCGCCTGTGGCCTTGCTTGGCCGCTGGTGTCCCCTGCGCGTCTGTGGGGGGGCAGGTGGCTTCCTTTCCTCTACCGCAGACCCCTCCGCCCGGCTTTGGGCTCGCCCCGCGGGTTGGGTGTTGCTCCCTCGAAGGGCCCTCTCGGCCTGGTGAGAAGTGCGCTCGGGGTTGGTGGGGTGCGGCCCGCCTTCGGTGAGAAAAGTCTTCTCTAGCGATCCGACAGGGACGTGCCTTACGTGATGGGGTGCCGTATCCCCCGCTTGTCGCCGTTCCTTCCCTCCTGGTGTGTGTCGGTAGCCACGCTGCTGACGACGCGGATGGCTCGGGTTCGTTGTGCGTTAGGTGGCGATGGTCGCTCGTTCCCTCCGCCCTCCCCTCGGGGAGTGTGTGGGGGTTACGCGTGGGCTCTTCCGGCCCCCTTCCGCTGGGGGCCGGACGCTGCCTCTCGCACCTCTACCTCGCCGTGGCCCGTGCCTCCCCCCTCTGGGTCGGGGGAGGGTCCCGCTGGGCCGGGCCGGGTGTGTCCCGGTGCCTACTGTGGGCCTGACGGAGGGGCTCCTGTGGTCGCTCGCACGCACGCACGCGGTGTGCGTGTGTCGCCTCCGGTGTGTGGCCTTCCGCTTGCCACCTGGGGCCCTGGGGTTGTGTGTGGCTTTGTCCCGTGCTGCCCCTGTGGCCCTGGTGTGGGGTGGCTCTGCTCGCTTCCCGCCCTGGGCTTGCCGTTGGCCCGCTGGCCGGTCACCGCCGGCGAGGGTGGTGCGGTGGGGCCACGGGTTTGGGCCTGTTGGGTCTCCCCTCGGCCGCGTCGGCCTTGGGAGCGTTCCTGCGGGGTTGCGGCCCTCGGGACCGGGGCCCGGATGTTGGCGGATGGAGGCCGGGATCCGGCAGCAGGTAGGCGCCCGGCGTGTGGGCGTTGGCGGTGTCGCGTTGGGGGCCCCGGTGGGGGGGCCTCAGGCGCGCGTCGGGGAACGCGTGGGGGTCGCTGGAGGCGGGCTCCGGTGTCCCAGGCGTGTCACGGGACCGCCCGGGTGTGGGCGGTGGCATCCCGTGTCTGTTTTCCGGGAGGGACCCGGCTTTCGTTGGCCCGAGGTGTTCCCTCGTGGCTCCCCGTCGCGCTTCTGGTGCCTCTCCCCCGTGGTCTCATGCCACCCCCCCCATATAGGTACCCCCCTTGCCGCCCGCTGCGGCCTCGTGTCGCTGGCGTGTGGCGTTGAGCGCTCTTTGGGGTCGGGGGTCGGTTGGCTGCGACGTGTGTGGCCTGCGGTGTGCGGGGGCTGGCGTTTCCCCTCATCGTCGGCGGTGTGTGCGCGTGAGGGGTGGCTGAGTCGCACGGTGGTCCCCGGCTGTGTGTGGTTTGTGCCTGGCTGCCTCCCCCTCCCCCATGTGGGACCGCCCTTGCGCTTGGAGAGCGCTGGCGGTGAGATCCCGCGTGGTGTGGGGGCCGGGTGCGTCGTCTGGCCGCCATCCGGTTCGGCCGACCGTCCGTGTGGAGGAGGCCCTCCTCCGCCGTGCCCCTTCGCGCTTGGGGGGGTCCGCTGGCCC